>NC_138775.1:246966511-247107011 GCF_965119305.1 Pelophylax lessonae | reverse complement strand
TGGCTCTGCAGACCACTAACAGCAAGAGTAGGTCACTGGCAGGATCAAAGGTAGGATTTTTATTATAATTATTAAAAAAAAAAAAAAAAAGTATGCAATGCTATAGAAATGTATTTGAGAGTATAATAAGTTTTTTTGTTTTTTAGATTTACTAATGCTTTATTGGTTTTAGGTTAACTGTTAGAACTTTATAGAGAGTAACTGCTACTATAAGGATTTACAGTAAGAATCTACTGCATTGCACATTGTTATCTTTCCAACACTAAAATCTTGCTAACAGGGGGAGAGAGCCATAAAGTTATAACCTACCCAATGTAGTGATGTTCTTTTACTCTTTAATCGGCAGGCCGCAGGTAGGTCGGAACTGGACCAAACTGTATGTCTTGGCTGCAGTGCAGAAAAGTGAAATCACTGACCTGGCTATGCTATCTGCCAGGGATCCCTGAATCACAAGACTAGTTAAAGAGAATTACTAGACCTTTTGCAAATAAAACTGTTCATTTAAACACATAATAATTTATCAATTATAATTTTTGAGGACATTTTGGTATATGCGGATATTTCCTTTACGGACACTATATGATCACATTTATGGTGTTTAACCACTTAAAGACCGCCCGCCGCACATTTACTGCGGCGGGCAGTCCCTGCGCGAACCGACGTAACTGTACGTCGGTCGCGCGTCTGCAGCTAGGGGCCTCCTGCGCTCCCGCCCCCACTTGGCAGCGGGGACACCGATGCACGGGGCAGGCGATTGCCGCCTGCCACCCGCAATCGCTCCCAGCTGAAAGAGAAGAACGGTCAACTGTTGTAAACACAGCTGTCCTACAACCAGCTGTGCCAGCACACAGGAAACCTCCATTCCTCAGCACAAGCTGTGTCCGGTACAAGAGGGACCCCCTAGATGCCTGATGTCCAGGACCATCCTACCTATTATTCATGCCTGTTTACATGCTACTCTTGTGAGTAACATTGTTTTTACCTTGTAATAAAGTGTCTTCATACTACACTTAGAGTGGCGCTTGTGGTTCTCTCCCCTTGTGCTGACCGTTCTTCTTTCTGGAATGATCACAGAGTGCCTGTGATCCTTCTATGTAGGATCACAGGTCTCTGTGATCATTTCAAAAGCCCCCCTCCCCCAGTTAGAATCACTCCCTTAGGCTTACATTTAACCCCTTGATCACCCACAGTATTAACCCCTTCCCTGCCAGCGTCCTTATTACAGTAAGGGCTCTTTCACACGGGCGTTCCTATCAGATCCGCCTGTCAATTTTTTAGGCGGATCTGATCGGATACCCCATTCAGCCCTATGGAGCAGCGGATGTCAGCGGTGACACGTCCGCTGACACCCGCTGCCATCCGCATCCGATCCTGTCCGTGAAATCCAGACGGACGGAAACCCTATTTTCCATCTGTCCTGGGGATCGGATCGGATGAGAGCGGACAGGCGGTCCGCTCTCATCCGATTCCCCATAGAGAGCAGCGGGGGCTGTGACACCTCCCTCTCCGCACTGCAAGCGGAGACGGAGCTGTCATCCGCCGGCTCAGCGGGGATCGCGGATCGATCCCCGCTGAGCAGCACGGATCTGCCTACGGAGGCGGACCATGTGAAAGAGCCCTAACAGTGCATATTTTTAGCACTGATTACTGTAGTAATTTCACTGGTCCCCCCAAAAGTGTCAAAAATGTCAGTTAGGGGTCCGATCTGTCCGCCGCAATGTCGCAGTCCTGCTAAAAATCGCAGATCGCCGCCATCACTAGTAAAAAAAAAAAAACAATAAAAATTACATAAATCTTTGCCGTAGTTAGTAGACGTGACAACATTTGCGCAAACCAATCAAAATACCGTTATAGCGATTTTTTTTTTTACCAAAAATATGTAGAAGAAAACAAATTGGCCTAAAATGTTAAAAAATTTTGATTTTTAAATTATTTTTTTGGGGAATGTTACTTAGCAGAATGTGAAATATATACTGTATTTTCTGGCGTATAAGACTACTTTTGAACCTCAAAAAAATCCCCCAAAAATGGGAGGTCGTCTTATACGCCGAGTATAATATCTCCAAGGTAACCTAAATATAAGTATTACCGGTAGATCATGTAATTGGGGGGTCATCTTATACGCTTAGTCGTCTTATACGCCGGAAAATACGGTCGTTTTTTTTTTCTTTTTCAGAATTGTCACTCTTTTTTTGTTTTATAGTGCAAAAAATAAAAATCGCAGAGGTGAACAAATACGACCAAAAGAAAGGTCTATTTGTGGGAAAAAACGGCATCAATTTTACTTAAGTACAGCATCGCACGCCTGCGCAATTGTCCGTTAAAATAACGCAGTGCCGGATCGCTACAAATGGCCTGGTCTCTAAGGGGGCAAATCCTTCTGGTCCAGAAGTGGTTAATAATATGAATTATTCATTTTTGAAATTTTAATATTATGATAGGTTAAATGATTTATAAGGTTTTATACGCTGCACTTTTTTTTTTTTTTTTTTTTTTTTTTATTATGTTTGAGGTTGGTCGCTGATTTTTATTAATATATACACATAGGTTTGCATGGAATTCTGTGTGAAATTAGCAACTGAAATAGATTTGTTATCAAATGATCTTTAATGTATTTTCCATAGGAATATGTAAAACTTTCAGACTAGTGACAACAATGGCTCAGCTGTAAAGGCAAGCTTAGTATGCCACAGCCCATCAGGGCAGATAAAGGTTTCCCGGTCAGAACTGCGGTGCAGCCCCAGCAAGGGATCAAACCCTGCCCTAGACACAGAGAATCATGCTTTTATCGCTTTATGTTTAGCCAATTAAGTATTATGTTTAGCAGCAATACAGGCTAAAAAGAAAAAAAATGTATGCACTCAAAAAGCCAAGAACAGGTTCATGTCCCACAAAGCTTAAAGTGAACTCTGAGCTACTTGTGTTAAAGTAAAATAAAAGGAAATACTAGCGGAAAGGGCCAGTAAATTCCGCTAAGTATGACGATAAAGCACTGAACAAATGTCAGCAGTAAAGACTAATAAAATCTCTTATTCCTATTCTGCTTTTATTATTTGTAAGAGAGAAATAGAGGGAGCTGCAAAAATGAAATGAAAGGAGGTAGTTGTGATATATACAGTTAGAATGCTTTATTGTGAGCCGCAAAAGAGGTTTTAATTCCCGGGAAGGGAAAGGCGGTGGGGCGGACAGTCAGTTAACCGCTTCATGATCAGGATGGGATTTCTTTTTTGTGTTCTGGAGAATAGACAGTGTCATACACAGATGAAATAAATATTATAGAGATGTTTTACTTCCCAAGTATTTCGGTCCATCCAGTCCTGGTATTTACACAGGCAGGTCACCAATAGCCAGGTGGATGACACCACTTATATTAGAGAACACAGTGCGGTCCTCTCA
Organism: Pelophylax lessonae; assembly: GCF_965119305.1. Taxonomy (NCBI): domain Eukaryota; kingdom Metazoa; phylum Chordata; class Amphibia; order Anura; family Ranidae; genus Pelophylax; species Pelophylax lessonae. Next base: position 247,103,615 of record NC_138775.1, on the reverse strand, counting down.
CTATCCCCAGCCTGCTGACTGGACAGTAAAAAAAGCAGTAGCAATCTGATGAGGTCATCTCTCTGATCACTCTGCTCTTTCCTTCTATCAGAATCTTCATTGTCAATATATTAGCAGTACAAATCTGACAGGGATTCAAATCTATCCCCATTCTATCCAAAATGTAGGAACAGTTGGGCCGGACAATCTCACTGATCAGGTATATGGACAACTGAATACAGAGACAGAAATGGGTGAAGGTAGGAATCCCTGAATGCCATTGTATCAAATTCCAGAATCTGTGATCCCACAAAATTGGATGATTTTACATAACTGGTAGCCAGGTGTTCCCAAGCAACTCCAGGGTGAAATACCAAATCTCTGAGCAGATAGATTATGCTTAATAAAGTTAGGCCTCATTCCCATGGGCATAATGAAAGTGATACTAAAGGCTGTTTTTATTTCTTTTAAATAAAAAGAGGTTATACCTGCTCTGTGTGATGATATTGCACAGAAAGACCCCTTAGCTCCTCTTCTGGCAGTCCGCTGCCGGTGCTGTTGGGGTCTAAGTACGCCCCCGTGTGTGAGCGCTCCAGACCTGGGTAGTGTGATCCATAGATGCAGCGCCAGTAAGCCACATCCCCACTCCCTTCTCACAGGAGTTTTACAGCAGCGGGCGTCATAGGAAAAGCTATAGATGATGCAATTTTCTCGATCAATTACTGCACTGCAATGACTGTGTTGATGGGGGAATCCCTCCCACAGTGCTATTGTGTTCTGCCAGCAGGGAGCCTTCTCTTCTAGCAGAACTCAATAATTAATAGCTGTCAGCTGTAATGGCATACAAAAAATATGACAGACTGGTTTCTTCTGAAGTCATTCAATGGATTGACTTCCGTACAACCAGCCTGCCCATAGATGGATCGAATCTCGGCCGGTCCCTGCTGAACTGGCCAAGATTCTATCCATCTATGGTCGGCTTAAGTGTTTAGGGATGAGGATGGGTAGGATAAGTAGTGGGGAAATTTGTACCCTAATGCAGAGAATATATTAAAGTGAGATTAAAGGTTTCTTTTTTTCAATAGTTTTTATTGAGCTTCAAGGAGAAGAAAATACAAATAAGACACAATAATTTAGCTTCTCGGTTACAATACGCTCATAACACAAATGCTGATGAACAGACTTAACAAGTGTCACAGGAGTTATAATGCTGAGAAAAACAGTTAGAACAAAATGTGAGGCTTCAAAAATTTTGTGTAGCAAATGAAGTGAATGGAATGGGTTCCTTAAAGCGGAGTTCCGGCCTCGGGGGTCAATTTTAGGTAAAAATACCCCAGGGACAGTCAGGGCTAGTATATTCCATAATGGATAGCCTCTGAACTGTCCCGGGTCGCACTTACCTGTAAGAAGAAATACTTACCTTGAAAAGTTCTTCTCCAGCGCTGCCATCTCAGGTGTGGGCAGCTGAAGCCGCAGCGTCCCTCTTCGTGTCCTCTTCCGTGACGTCGGAGTCCCACAATGCACTGCACTGGCCCCGCTCGTAACTTCCAGTGCAGGCGCGGCATCCCTGCACAGCTTCTGGGCATGCCCAAAAGCTGTTTAGCAGGGAATGCTGCGCCTGCACGGGAAGTGACGAGTGGGGCCGGTGCAGGTGCATTGACTCCTGGGAGCAATGACGTTCAGCTCCCAGGAGTCATCACAAACCGGAAGAGACGGCGCGGGTCGCGGCCGCAGAGGGAGGAAGTGGAAGGAAGGGGAGTATATTTTCTTCTTTAATAAGGTAAGTAACCAAAAAAAAAAAATAATTGGCAGTATCCATTTCTTTTTCAGGTTGCACTCAGCAAGCGGATGGCCCAAAATTGTTTTTTTGGATTTTGAGGCCGGAACTCCGCTTTAAGGTAAGAGACCTGGTCCCCCGAGACACTCCTAAAGGGAACAAGCTGTGTCTCTGGGGAGAACAGGATAGGTTTGATTCCGTCCAGAGAAGACAAAACCGATCCTTGGGAGCCATAATCCATAAGGAAGGTCCACATTCCTACTGTTAGAGCCTTAGGGTCTAAAACATCCTGTTTTATCAGCCAATATTGAAATAAACTACAAACGAATTCATTTAAAATACCATTTTATACTTACCTGCTACATTTTATTCTTGACAATTTACCTGCGCTGTGTAATGGTTTTGCACAGAGCAGCCCCGATCCTACTGCTGGCGCTCCTGGCTCCTCCCCCTGCCGAGTGCCCCGATAGAAATCCATTTCTAGCATCTATTGACAGCGAGTCTCAGCTCTGCCCCCTGCTCCCTTGATTGGCATGAGTGTGAACCAATGGCTCTGGCCAAAGGTGTAAATAGACCCCTCTACAGGGCGACCCGGGTAGTTCTGCCACAGGTGTCAGTAGTTTTTTATTTTTGTTATTTTATTTTATTTACAATTTTATTTTTCAGTATTTTTTACAATTTTTTAGGAGCCCTGTTTGGGGGGTTTGGCAAAATATCAGGGGTCTAAACAGACCTCTGATGTTCCACCTTTGAGACAGAGAAAGGAGATCGAGGACACAGCCTTATATCTCCATCTCAGTAGCCTCAGCAGCACAGAATGAATGGACAGGAATAGCTCTGTACATAGCATCCTGTTTATGCACAAACTGAAACATAGTAAACACAGTGAGTCAGTGATTGGAACAGATATTCATTAAAGCATAAGTCCACCCTAAGACTAAAATCTATACATCTACAGATATCCTCAATCTAAGACTAACCTATCTAACCCTGTAAAGAAGAAATCCCTATATATACCTTTTTTGAAGCCGAGCCAATCTCCAAGCGGTGGAAGCTCTGCAGAGGACATGGCCAACAACGGCTGTAAAATTAATGGGGAGTGACGTCATCCATAGAGTTACAATGGGGCTTCCATTGTCGGCTGCCTCCTTTGCACCCGCCTCCACAGTGAATCCGCCGCTGACAGCTCACATCTAGGCATTTTTTGGATGACAAATCCCATTCATTTCAATGGCCCCTGTTTACCTCTGAGCATTCTGTCACCTTAAGCAAAACGCCCGTTGCTCAAAAAACATGAGCTTCTTTTTTGGCAAATTACAGCCCTTTTACTGTTTTTTCCTTGGTCACTTTTCAATTCAAAACGCCTGCACAAAAAAGCTGCAGAAACGCAAGAAAAAAAACGCTCGAAAAATGCCTGCAAAAAAAATGCAATGCCTAGATGTGAACGGAGCCTTAGTCTTAGATTGTGGATGTCTATAGATGTAGCGATTTTAGTGTTAGGGTGGACTTATCCTTTAAGACAAGTGGCTGGTAAATTACACATTTACTGGCCCCTTCACTGCTCTCTATCCCTACAGCATCCCCTGCAGCAGCCGGAGGGAGAGGGGATGGAGGAACCCAGCAGTGAGGGGAGGGCAGGAGAGAGCACAGGAGCCCGATCTGAGCAGGAGGTGGCTAGGAGGAGCGGCGGGCCAGCATGTAGAGGAACTTATCCCCCTGAAAGGAAGCAGGAGAAAAATGGAGGGGATCGGTTCCTCTATATGCTGCCCCTCCTATCCAGATGTACAAGGGGCTGCATGAACCCCCTGGAGAATGGGGCTGGGTCGCAATCGCAACCCCTGTATGTATATCCCTGGCTCCCGTTGCTATCAATCTGCCCTGTGGGGAAGGGCAGAGTTGAAAGAACCGCTGCTCACGGGCACAGTGCCGGATCAAGATCGAGCTCAGGTAAGTATGAGGGGGAGCTGGGGGTATCCTCTCCCACAGATTGTTTTCTAACTTAATGCACAGAATGCATTAAGCTGATAAAAACCTTAAGGCTTAAAAACCACTTTAAATTGGAACTTGAGCTACAGTATATGAGAAAAAAAAAAAGGCAAACCTGCCAGGTTTTTTAATGCAGAAGCCTATTCCGCATTAAAGTTACTTACCTGCCTGTCCGCATTCGCGTGAGTGACATCACCCCCAGCCAAAAAAAAAAAACATTGCTTGTGACTGAGACCTGTAAGATGGCCACCCAAAGAGGTCAGTGGGCGGTGGGGAGCTCCATGATGCTGCATCGCTGGACCCAAGGTAAATATAGTTACACTTTGATGTAAAAACCCTTTTGACGTTAGAAACATTTGTACACCTATGTGCAGGATGTGTTTTGTCTGCACAGGATGCAGAGTTGTTCCATGCATCCCCTTGCAGGTACCCCCATTCTTGTCAATTTGGACACAGATGCCACATTCGTGTGGGTGCCGTGTTCCAATTGACAGGAAAAGAACTGCCTGCATGCAGGCATTAGGCTATACCCATAAGAACGAGGCCTTAGAACTGACTGCATGCAGGCATTAGGTTACGCCCATGTGAACGAAGGGTTAGAACTGACTTCATGCAGGCATTAGGTTACGCCTATGTGAACGAGGCCTTAGAACTGGCTGCATGCAGGCATTAGGTTATGCCCGTGTGAACGAGGCCTTAGAACTGGCTGCATGCAGGCATTAGGTTATGCCCGTGTGAACGAGGCCTTAGAACTGACTGCATGCAGGCATTAGGGTATACCCATGTGAATGAGGCCTTAGAACTGACTGCATGCAGGCATTAGGTTACACCCATGTGAACGAGGCCTTAGAACTGACTGCATGCATGCATTAGGTTACGCCCATGTGAACGAGGCCTTAGAACTGACTGCATGCAGGCATTAGGTTACACCCATGTGAACGGGGCCTTAGAACTGACTGCATGCAGGCATTAGGTTACGCCCATGTGAACGAGGCCTTAGAACTGACTGCATGCAGGCATTAGGTTATACCCATGTGAATGAGAACTTAGAACTGACTGCATGCAGGCAGGCATTAGGTTACGCCCGTGTGAATGAGGCCTTAGAACTGACTGCATGCAGGCATTAGGTTACACCCATGTGAACGAGGCCTTAGAACTGACTGCATGCAGGCATTAGGTTACGCCCATGTGAACGAGGCCTTAGAACTGACTGCATGCAGCATTAGGTTACACTCATGTGAACGAGGCCTTAGAACTGACTGCATGCAGGCATTAGGTTACGCCCATGTGAATGAGGCCTTAGAACTGACTGCATGCAGACATTAGGTTACGCCCATGTGAACGAGGCCTTAGAACTGACTGCATGCAGACATTAGGTTACGCCCATGTGAATGAGGCCTTAGAACTGACTGCATGCAGGCATTAGGTTACGCCCATGTGAACGAGGCCTTAGAACTGACTGGATGCAGGCATTAGGTTACGCCCGTGTGAACGAGGCCTTAGAACGGACTGCATGCAGACATTAGGTTACGCCCATGTGAACGAGGCCTTAGAACTGACTGCATGCAGGCATTAGGTTACGCCCATGTGAACGAGGCCTTAGAACTGACTGCATGCAGGCATTAGGTTACGCCCATGTGAACGAGGCCTTAGAACTGACTGGATGCAGGCATTAGGTTACGCCCGTGTGAACGAGGCCTTAGAACTGACTGCATGCAGGCATTAGGTTACGCCCATGTGAACGAGGCCTTACAACTGACTGCATGCAGGCATTAGGTTACGCCCATGTGAACGAGGCCTTAGAACTGACTGGATGCAGGCATTAGGTTACGCCCGTGTGAACGAGGCCTTAGAACTGACTGCATGCAGACATTAGGTTACGCCCATGTGAACGAGGCCTTACAACTGACTGCATGCAGGCATTAGGTTACGCCCATGTGAACGAGGCCTTAGAACTGACTGGATGCAGGCATTAGGTTACGCCCGTGTGAACGAGGCCTTAGAACTGACTGCATGCAGGCATTAGGTTATGCCCGTGTGAACGAGGCCTTAGAACTGACTGCATGCAGGCATTAGGTTACTCCCGCGTGAACGAGGCCTTAGAACTGACTGGATGCAGGCATTAGGTTACGCCCGTGTGAACGAGGCCTTAGAACTGACTGCATGCAGGCATTAGGTTACGCCCGTGTGAACAAGGCCTTAGAACTGACTGCATGCAGGCATTAGGTTACGCCCGTGTGAACGAGGCCTTAGAACTGACTGCATGCAGGCATTAGGTTACGCCCGTGTGAACGAGGCCTTAGAACTGACTGCACATTTAAGAAAAAGAAAATCTTTGGAATTATATGATTTAAAGCAGAAGAAAGAATGTAGCTTCTCTTTGAAAAAAAAAAAAATATATATATATATATATATATATATATATATATATCATATGTTTATTTTAAAATCTCTCACTAGATCATTTCTTAGGGAAAGAAATAAGACTGCATTCTAGATTCTTGTCAGGATGTATAATTCCAGCAGAAAAGCTTGGCACGCTGGGAACATTGTTTGTTTAACTGCATCCCACACATCTAAAAAAAAGATCTGAGTTCAAACTCATGATAATTTGAATTTTTATAGTGCTATTCGGCTGGATGAGCTGAAAGTCATTTTCTGACACGCAGCTAGGTCTTGGCAGATTTAGCAGAAGGAGTACAGTATGTTTTACCATTTTGCTGTTAATGTTAAAAGCACAGAAAAAAAAAAAATCACATGATCGGTTATATGGATTGTCGACGTGCTGTAGAAGACACACACTGGTAAAATAAGGGTCCTTGACCCATACAGAGACTGGATGTGTGGTCAGAGCATTCATTAGAGGACAGATAAGTCAATACTAGAGAAAATAAAGCCATATTGTTCACTGAAAGAGCCGACACTGAAATTAATGTTGGCCACATTCTGTACATATCAATCTATTCATTTGATAAAAACTGAATTTTTGTAAAATCTTACCTGTAAAATTCCTTTCTCTGAGTCCTCCGACAGTCGCAGCCTCTTCATATTCGTCACTAATGGGGTTATTGACCTTTGCTCCGTAGGAGTAGCTAGGCAACAGAATATATTAATATCAAAGCTATTAACATATCCCACCCCCAGGGGGTGGTCCCCTCAGTCAATACCTCCCTGCTTCCTGCATTTCCAACTCAGTTTCAGTAGCATAGCAGTAGAGTACATAAACAAACCCCAAAAGAGGGGCGGGGGCGGCGACTGTCGGAGGACTCAGAGAAAGGAATTTTACAGGTAAGATTTTACAAAAATTCAGTTTTCTCTTACGTCCTCCGACAGTCGACGCCTCTTCATATTCGTCACTAATGGGGACGTCCCATAGCAGTGTAGACATGAGGGGTGGGAAAAAAGCAGCCGCGCCTAAAGCAACGCAGTACCCACATCAGAGAAAGGAACCTTACCAAAGTAAGAGAACCAACTGGGCAACAGGAAAAAACGTGCTCAACAGGAGCAACAACCCAGGAAAGAACAAGTAACCTAGGGGTAAAAACACCCCAACAGCCAAGGGCCCAAACAAGGGACCCTAAGGTACTGCCGCACTAAGAACTTTGCGGCCAAAGGAAGCATCTGCCGATGCCTGAACATCCACTTTGTAAAATTTGGAGAAGGTGTGAACGGACGACCAAGTCGCCGCCTTACACACCTGGGCCACAGAAGCCTGATGACGATAGGCCCAAGACGTACTCAGAGACCTGGTAGAGTGCGCCTTCACAGGGAAAGGAGGAACCTTCCCCCTCAAAGCATAGGCTTGCACAATGGTCTGTCTGATCCATTTGGCGATGGTCGCAGCCGACGCCGCCATGCCCTTCCGAGGTCCCTCAGGAAGGACAAAGAGAGAATCCGACTTGCGAAAGGATTTTGTAGATGACAGGTAAACCCTGATTGCCCTAACAACATCCAAGGAATGCAATGCCACCTCCTTCGTATGCTTAGGCTTCGTGCAAAGCGAAGGCAGGACAATATCCTCATTGAGATGAAATTCCGAGATCCTCTTCGGAAGAAAAGACGGGTTAGGTCGCAAGACCACCTTATCCAAGTGAATCACCAAATACAGGGATTTGCAGGACAAGGCCGCCAGCTCCGACACTCTGCGAGCCGAAGTTATAGCCACCAAAAAGGCAACCTTCTTGGACAACAGAGACAACGAGATCTCCCTGATTTTCTCAAAAGGAGCATGTTGCAATGCGGACAGAACAAGGTTCAAATCCCATGGAGGCAAAGGCTCCCTCCTAGGAGGGACCAGATGTCGCACCCCTTGAACAAAGGTGCTAACCAAAGAGTTAGACGCCACAGGGCGTTGAAAGAGAACGGCCAGCGCAGAAATCTGACCCTTAATCTTGGCCAACGCCAAACGCTGGTCCACGCCCGTTTGAAGGAAAGCCAACACTCTCGACACCGAGTACGAGCGAGGGGAATACCCCCTGGACTCACACCAGGCAAAGTATGCTTTCCAAGTAAGGTAGTAATTTTTTCCCAAGGAGGCTTTTCTAGCCTTGATCAAAGTGGGAATGACCTCAGGGGAGTATCCTTCAGGACCTGGCTTTCAACAGCCAGGCAGTTAAAGCCAGCGACTGTAAAGCAGGATGGAATATCGGTCCTTGAGACAGGAGATCTTCCCGAAGTGGCAGACGCCACGGAGCGTCGACCGCCAGATTCACGAGGTCTGCGTACCAAGACTGGCGAGGCCAGTCCGGTGCCACCAGAATCACCGTGTGCGGTTCCGAGGCTAACCTGCGAAGGAGCCTGGACAGCAGCTGAATCGGTGGAAAGGCATACATCAGACGATACTGATGCCAGGGCGCCACTAATGCGTCTGAGGCATCTGCCCGAGGATCGCGCGTTCTTGCCACGAACCTTTCCACCTTGTTGTTTAGACGAGACGCGAACAGATCCACATCTGGGGACCCCCACTTCGCACACAACATCTGGAAGACATCCGGGTGGAGGGACCATTCTCCCTGGTCCAGGGTCTGGCGGCTCAGATAATCCGCCTGTTCTCCACCCCCGGAATGTGAACTGCAGATATCACCGGGACGTGCGTCTCGGCCCAAGACAGAATGTCGGCTACTTCCCGAGCCGCTCAGGCACTCCTGGTGCCCCCTTGGTGGTTGATGTAGGCCACCGCCGTGGCATTGTCCCTCTGTACCCGAACTGGACGGCCCTGAAGCCTGTCCGTCCAACGCAGAAGACAGAGATTTATCGCTCGCAATTCCAGAATGTTGATCGGAAGGGAGGATTCCTCCTCCGACCAAGTTCCCTGGGCGGACAGAACGCCCAGAACACCACCCCAGCCCGACAGGCTGGCATCCGTGGTAATCACCGTCCAAGACAAAGGACGAAAGGACTTGCCCCCCGACACCGCCGGGGACTGGAGCCACCACAAAAGACCCCTGCGGGTGAGGTGGCTCAACGACAGCCGCAGATCCAGAGACTGCGGACGCCCGTCCCACTTGGCCAGGACCTCCGCCTGAAGATCCCGCGTGTGAAACTGGGCGAAGGGAATCGCCTCGAAAGCCGAAACCATCAATCCCAGACATCCCATACACGTCCGGAGGGACGAGCACTGATTGTCCCTGAGGGACCTGACTTCGCACTGAAGTGTCCGAAGTTTGTCTTCCGGCAGGAAGACCTTCGCCTGAACAGAGTCCGGGATCATCCCCAAGTAGGGAAGACGAACCGACGGACACAGCGTCGACTTTGGAAGATATATCGTCCAACCAAACTCCTGTAGAGTCTGCATCGTGATGGACAGGTCGTTCACCAGGCCCTGACTGGTCGCGGACCGAATCAGGATATCGTCCATATACCCCAGGACAGAAATGCCCTGTGCTCTCAACAAAGCCAGAACCGGCGCAAGCACCTTGGTGAAAACCCGCGGAGCTGAAGCGAGACCAAAGGGCAACGCTACGAATTGGTAATGATCCTCCGCAATGGCGAATCGAAGGTACCTCTGGTGACCCTCGAAAATGGGGATGTGAAGGTATGCATCCTTCAAGTCGATGGAGGCCATGAATTCCCCCGGAACCAGGGCAGCCACCACCGAGCGCAGGGATTCCATGCGGAACTTGCGAACCCGCACAAAGCGGTTCAGAGCTTTCAAGTCCAGAATCGGACGTACCTTGCCCTCCTTTCTGGGCACAGTGAACAGATTGGAATAGAACCCCCGAAATCTGTCCCGATGAGGCACCGGGACCACCACTCCCTGGGCCCGCAGGTCCCGCACCGCCAGGTGCAGATCCCGCAATCGCTCCGGAGTCAGCTGAAGGTTTGAGGGGAAAAATCTGCCCACCGGCCGAGAGAGAAGCTCGATCTTGTATCCAGATCGAACGATTTCCTGAACCCACCTGTCCCGAATTCGGTCCAGCCAGGGTTGAAGAAAACCGAGCAAACGTCCCCCCACCCCAGAACCGGGTGAGGGCGTCCCTTCAGGCCGTATTGTTATGGGCAGCAGATCCGGACTGGCCGGACTTCTGCTTACCCGCCCACGGCTTCTTCTGGGAGCCTTGTCCCTTGAAGGGCTTGCCCTTATAGTGCGACCGAAAGGCACGAAAGGACCCCTGAGAGGCCCTAAACGATGTATTCTTCTTACCACGAACAAACTTATTTTTGTGCGTTTGGGGTAAGAGAGTGCTCTTACCCCCAGAAATACCCTTTATCAGAGTATCCAAAGATTTGCCAAAAAGGCGAGACCCCGCGTAGGGCAAATTAGCCAAAGTCTTGCGAGAAGATTGGTCAACAGACCAACATTTCAACCATATTAGGCGACGGTTTAATACCGCCACACTAGAAAGGCGCGCAGCCAAAGGGACCATATCTAAGTCCGCATCACACAAATACATGACACCCTGATGAATTTGATCCACCATAGCCAAAGTTGTCGGCGGGGCAGAATCAGCCACCAGGGTGCGCCTGAGCACCTGCGTCCAATCCGCAATAGCTTGGGCTGCCATAATGGAAGCAAAAATAGGCTTCAACATAGAACCAGCAACCGTATAAGCATGACGGGCCAGAGACTCCAATCTCCTGTCTGTCTGGTCCCGGAACACCGGGGTATCCTCAGCAGGGATCGCAGTGGATTTATTCAAAATCGCCACCGTGTGATCCACTTGAGGCGGCACACACCATCGCTCATCAGTGGCGGGTGTAAATGGATAACGCAGCTTGAATCTACTCGGCACAGCAAAAGGCTTCTTTAAATTGCGCCATTGCTCATCAACAGCGCGCTAAAATTCCGTAGAGCAAGGAAAAACATGCGATGTTTTGCGCTTTCTTTGCGTCCCATAAGAGGACATCAAAACTGGAGGACATGGTTCATCCTGTAAATGCAGCGTTTGCTTGATAGAAGCAACCAACTCATCCATGAGTGCAAGCTCTTCAGACAAGCCAGGGGGAGAATTATCAACCCCCTCCACCTCAGCCTCCCCGTCTGACCCCACAAGGTCTAGGGATGAGTGAGACCCTGAGAAGGGCACTCCAGCCATAGCAGCCCCATCGCCCTCTGAATCAGAGGAAATAGACACCCTGGGCCGTTTTGTGGATCGATCAGCCACCAGCATCTGCACCTGAGCAGCTAAATTTGCCACAATAGTGGCCAGATCAGCCCCCTCGGGGGAAGCAGCAGCCCCTTGGCCCCCCACCAGGGTGGGAGGAAACTTGCAATCCTGAGAATCCATGCCCCAGCAAATTAGTAAGAAAAGGGTACTGCCCCTTTAAGATCGCGGCGAGCGCAGCCCACCGCACCCACTGAATACACTGACCCCCACAGAGACAAGAAACTGGGCAAGGAATACAGGAAAAAAGGAAAGGTAAAAACCTGGAGAGATCACACAGGCTGCTGCACCGACCGCTGTCCCAGAGCAAAAGGAAGTGATGCAAGACTGACCGCCCCTATGAAGCCTATGCAAGGCTACACAAACATGGCCGCTCGGCTGAGGATTTTTCTGGGCAAACAGAAAATGGCGCCGACATGTGGCCTGATCGATCGCCGCTAAAATGGCGGCGCTTGGCGCCAAAACGCTGTGTCTAACCACACAGGACCGGCCACCGTGATTTCTGCTCAAAAAAATGGCGGGTCGCCGCAGCGATCGCCGCACAGCATGTCCCAAATCTGACTGCTTCATGTATTCACCCAGCAGAGCGGGAGAGCCCCCCCCCCCTCACAGCCCACACACAGGCAGCAATTCCACACAGGAATCTGACAGGGAGCACAGCAGCCACACAGACATGCAGGGTCACACAGTCCCAGACTGACACCCAAACAGACAGGTCCCCACATAGAGTTACACTTACCAGTCCGGATGGCGTGGGGAGCCTGCTCCAGCGACCAAACCGCTGCACTGAGGACAGGGAGTGTCGCAAGCATGACGCAGTGGAATTGCGGTGCGAAACCGCAATGGCGTCCAGTGAGGTAGCCACCTCACCGATAGCATCCCTGCAGCGAACAGGGATGGGTCGTTGAATGTGCCAGGGCAAAACCTAAGCTGAACGCTTGATGGCAGGCTGGGAAGCCCCTGGCCCTGAGCCCTGGGATCCAGGGTGGCCAGACTGAGACCCAGCGCCGCACGATCATCTTCATCCGAAGAAGCTAACTAATGCTGAAAAACAACAGCTAAGTAAAAGAAAGAGAGAAAAGACTCAAAATAAAATCAAAAAAGAATGGAGGCTGAGACAGATAGCCCCAGCACAGGAACAGCCCAACCTACTCCTAAGCTAGGCATTAGAAACTGAGTTGGAAATGCAGGAAGCAGGGAGGTATTGACTGAGGGGACCACCCCCTGGGGGTGGGATATGTTAAAAGCTTTGATATTAATATATTCTGTTGCCTAGCTACTCCTACGGAGCAAATGTCAATAACCCCATTATTGACGAATATGAAGAGGCGGCGACTGTCGGATGACGTAAGAGAAATTATCTTTTCAATATTCTGACTGGATCTTGCATTTGTGAATTGTTTTTTTCTATAATTTCAACCTTCATCCTAATTTGGGGGACTGAATAAAATCAAAGTTATCAGGTGAATTGAATCACAAGCTAAATGGGTGGTGTATGGAACAATCATTTAGTGCCGGTTCACACATATACAATACGGGCACCCTGCGAATCCACTAAGGGCACCCTGCACCGCACTCCACTCGCAGGCAGTTCACACTGCCATATGCAAATCGCTGGGGGCGTCAATACAAAGTTAACGACACCCCCAGACCAGTGCGAACTGTCAATTTGGACATGAATCGGATCGCATAGGTGTGAACACCCATGCAATCTGCTTCTGGTGCGGACCAAAAAAAAAAAGGGTCCTGTGCGATTTTGGTCCAAATGCGATACAAATTAAGCCATGCAATCCGTATGGCTGAATTCGCATCGGACAGACATCGCATGTGATTTGCAGAGCAGTGCACTGCAAATCACTTGCAATGTCTGACATTGTTGAAGTGTGAACCGGCACTTACTAATAAAACAATTTTTTATACATTTTGGAAGATGAAAGTGGGCAGATTGACACAGGCAAATGTATTAGTTGTGTAGTTGAGCCTAAGTTGCAACTTTTCTGCTGGAGATCTGCTGATGCAGGCCTCCGATTTTTTCATTATTTTGATAAATATATTAGTTGTGTAGCACTGACGGATTGTTTCAGACGTCGGACTTATTAAAATGATCGCATTGTATAGTTGACCACCAATCACACCAATAGGGCAATCACAGAGAAACAGCAGAGGGTTCTAGCACTACACAAGATGGGAGATGCACGATATGGCCAAATGTTTGTGGACACCTGATGCTCACACCTATATAAGCACACTGTACATCCCAGCCCAGGAACCTGGACATTAATATGAAGCGGGTCTCCTCAATGTAGCTATAGCAGCCGTAAAACTTAGCGCTTGTTTACACTTGCAGTTGAGGCAACAAAAACAGGTGACTGAGCTGCATCTTTAATCCCCCCAAAGCTGTAAAGGCAACTGGACCGAGATGCACACATGTGGCCTTGATGCTGGCATGACATTAATAACTTCCCTGCTGCATTCGAAGGTCAGCAGCTCCACCAAACGTGACCCATTAGAGCGGACAGGTTTGCACCAAAACTGCCCTACAATCGTGTGTAACGCATGTGCTTGCAGTGTGGTGGTGTAGCTTTTACAGGGTTAAAACCTAACCTATTAAACTGTTTTGAAAAGAGTTAATTTATGCCACATATGTCAATTACAAGGCCCATGGGCCGAATACGGCCCACCAGGTCAATTTATGTGGCTCTCGCACCTCTCCCGCAGCTGCTGCGCCCCCTTCCTCTCCACCTCAACCTTGTCTTAGCAGTCAGCTGCAGAGAGTAGGACAGATTTCTTCCTACAGATTCTGCACCTCTCTATGCAGCCACAGCACCCTCCCATCTCTTCTCACCTAGTCTCACCATTCAGCAGACTCAGGCAGCTGACTCCAGCCCTCCTTGGGTCCTCCTCTAGAACCTGCATTTTCTGCTTCCTTGCTCCACTTCTAGCTTCTTCCCAGATTGGTCACTTCTGATTGGGGGGCTCTTGACATCTGATGTAAAGAAAGTAGGGTGCTCTGGACATCTAATCTTAGTTACAATCATCCCTTTCAGGGCAACCATGATGCAGCCTGCGATGAAATAGAGTTTGCCGCTCCTGTATTACGGATTACTTTTCATAACGGAGACAAGCACAGGATGAATAAGCCTGTGTGTTGAGGTTATATAAACTTAGCCTTATAGGAAAGGCTCTCTATACATTTTTGAAGTGTGTCTGTGGGAATCTCTGACATTTAGCTTGAGCTTGGATGAGAAGAGAGGCTAACAATCAGCTTTGCAATTTGTGCCAAAGATAGTCAGTAGGGTTGGGGTCAGGGCTCTATGCAGACCACTTGAGATCCTCCATGCCAAACCCATTAATCTAAGTCTTTATGGAACTGATTCTGTACATAGGTGCAAAATCATAGTGGAACTGAAAGGGGTCTTCCCCGAACTGTTACCACAAGTTGATTCAAATGTCTTGTTTGCTGTTGCATCAATAGAACTACCGCAACTTGTCAGGCGACTTGTCAGCCTGACAAGTCGCGGTCCCTCGCGGTCCATGCAGTGCTACAGGACCCATTCTAATAGGAGCGACACAAGTCACTCCGACTTAGAAAAAGGGTCCTGTACTACTTCGGGGCGACCTCGGAGCGACTTGCATAGACATTCATTATATGAAGTTCTTGCAAGTCGCGCCAAATTCGCTGTGCACGGGACTTCACAGGTCGCCCCCGAAGTCGTGCAGAAGTCGTGCCGCTTCAGTGTGAATGGAGACTTACTGTATACAACTGAACTCAATAATACACAATACTCAATATACATATATAGCATTATAAACATCATACAATGCTTTAGCAAACTAATAGAAAACTAAATGTCATTCAGTTAGAGATTACATTTCCTTTAAACGACTAGTGCAAAGAGTAGTTACCCACAGTAACCAATCAAAAATCTTAAGCTGACAACCTGACACTAAAATAATGGCAGCTGCTGGTTACTAAATACACTTTACAGATCATCATTGCTGAATAAGCCTGTGTGTGCTGTTGTTAAGTCAATAAGTTGTGAGGGGCTGCTAATAACCCCATGCTGTGCCGTCTGTCAGCAGATGCCTCTCTGATCTTTATCAGGTTCAAACTCACTCTTCAGTATTACTGCTTAAACACTTGCTGGTGCTCCTTTAGCATTCAAGCTTTTCCTTCATCAAAGAACGGTGAAACTACAAAGAAACAAACAGGAAGGCGCAAGCATCTAGTGCATTACCGATAATAATTTATTGGAAAATGTAAAACTGGTCTAAATGAAAACTCACAAAATTGTAACAAGTGAGAGTGTGTGAGCAAGATGAGAACATTCTGTGCAGGATACGTTTCCCCCACGGCACCCCGCTATGCTGACAGGCTAACGCATTTCCGGTGCACACCCTCTTCCTCAGAGCTAAGCTGACCAGCCCATCTATGTTCAGGTGCACAAATACAGACATGCAGAAATCATCCCTCCCCAAAAAGGAAGGAGGGGAGCATAGGTTTCAAGAGGTTAAATACAAGAAACCAAAAGTAAAAAAAAAAAATGAATATACATAAATATATATATATATATATATATATATATATATATATATACACACACACACACACACAGTGGCTGTGACTCTTTGTGGCTTTACCACCAGCTGCCCACTGTGCATGTGTGAGCCGCGCTGCACTTTGTGAGTGGCCCCCTATAGCCTTCTGGGACCTATGACGTGCCCCAGAAGACTGTGGACGAGGGGTGAGCTAGAAGAACTTCTAGTTGAGCTGCCGTGGTGATCCGACTAGAAGAAGTAAGAGCAGGTACCTGTCAAAACCAGATACCCGCAAACCCCCCAAAAACTGTCCAAAGGTAGGAAGGAGGAGGCAGAAAAGCAGAATTTAAAGTTACGCTTTAAAAAGTATTTGCTGAAGTTGGACTTTAATTACTTTGTTGCTTACTTAAAGTCCATTTAACACTACATGTCTTCTAAGAAAGTGGCAATGATGCTGTGCAATATCACTACTGAACAAACAGCTTTATCACCCTGGTAAAGTGGAAAAATAATAGATCTACTGGTAGGATCAATATGTAATAAGGATATGTTTCAGCAGGATACACTGCTACCTAAATGCTAGGTACAGGCTGCAGCATATATGTTATGCTTAAAGCTGAACTCCAACTTTCTCTTCACTAGAATGATATGCTTCGCTATGAATGGAATGCCCAGTTCCAGCATACATCATACCTCTGTACCATGTTGCTCTGTTGTCTGCAGATCCTCTAATATTGTGAGTTTAGTTAAGGCTTTTTGCCATGTGACAGACTGTATAGTCTGAATATAAACTGGGGCCTTACAGCCACTTCCTGCTCAATCTCTAGCCTAGAACACACCCCTCTGTAGTCTGCAAATAATGTAACTTCCTTCAGAGCTCTGATGGTATGTGGGATGGAATACATTCTAATTACCATTTAATCCCACCCAGTCACTCCTACAGGAAGAGCTCAAACCTCCCAAGTCCCTCCTCACAGATCACAGCATCATTCAAAAGGAAGCCCCTTCATACACAGCCTGTTCTGATTGCTAGATGTACTGCTGCTGCACAGGATTGAATTGATCCCAATTAGAATACAATCTTGCCCAGTTAAATATGCCAACTAGTGTGAGCAGTGAGAGTCCCATCCCTCAGATCACACCCTCCCAGAGCCCTGCTCTCTGTGAAGTTATTAATTTACATATGAAGGAAACACCTTCATAATAACCTCCCATAGCTCTCCTCTGTAGTCTTGCAGTAAGACATTATTCTTTGGCATGTTGCAAGACAGGAATTACACATTTGCAGACTGAAGAGCGATCTGCATTCGGACCCACCCACATCAACTCCCAGAACTTCTACAAGTGACTCCCATAGCCTACCCTGAAACTACAGAGGTTCAAAGCATGATGGGGCATGTAGTATCACGACCGGTAAAGAAAGGAAACTGGAAGTCAGAGAACTTTGAAATTCAGCCAAGAGGAGTGACATCACAGACACAGAAACCTGCTTTATACAGTCAAATAAGGTAAGATACAGATATAACGACAGCGGGGTATAATTCATTTACATGCACAATGCAAATGTTGTTTTATGGAGGAAAAGCTGGAGTTCTGCTTTAGTTGCTGTATTACATGATACTATTGCTAAAATTGTACTAATACAACATTAACTCTGCAACATGATAAATGTGAAATATATCACTGTCACGGTGAATCTAATGCTGTCATGGCAATGAGTCTGTAAAAAAGTTTGAACCATCCCTAAATTTAAAGGTTGCACAGAGCAAGAAAGTGTAAACTCTTTTTTTTTCTTGTTCAAATAGTTATATTGAAGGTAACAATTGGTGTGAAACAATGGCACAGATTAGGGCACAAGGTGTACATAAAATCGGTAGGTACTGTGAACATTGTATATACAATATTGCCAGTTATATGTCAAATCAGTGAGGGAAAAAAAAACATAATGGATCATGGGAGAAGAGGTATCAAGCTTGATATTGAAGAAGGAATGCATGAGGAATAGGAGCATTACGTTTGTCTCCCACTACTTGCCATAGTCATGTGTAGCAGCTGTTGGTACCGCAACGGGGGACTATACCAAGAGCTTGAAAGATCTGGGAGACTGTGGGTTGGGGAAAACAGGTAGGAAGGGAGAAAAAAAAATATGACGAATAAGGGGGGGGGGGGAGTAGGGAAGCTTAAAAGAGTCCCCCCTAAGGGAGGGGGCGAAAAGATGTCAGACTCAGGGGGGTAAGGAATTTAATGTGTAGTTTATGAACGCAGTAAGGTAATGTTCAGGCCGGGGGGTAGAAAGTGAGTTACCCAAAGGTTCCAGAGTTTCTTGAATTTCTCGACGTTGTCCTGAAGGACAGCTTCTAGTTTGGCATGTATCATATCTTGGGTGGTTCTGTGTTTGTTTGAGAGTATGCATAAAGAGGGGTTTTTCCAGGCCTTGGCTATGGTTTGTTTAGCTGAAGTAGTGACTTGGAGAAGAAGCTTAAATTGGCAGTGTGTCAGGGACATGGGTTTATGGTTCAGGAGGGCTATTGATGGGGTAGGAGGTATGGAAGTGTCAAATAATTTTGAGAGGATCTTAAAAACTTCCAGTTTAAACTCTTTTTATTTTTATTTTTTAAGAGAGACACTTATCAGATGAGTATCACTTCAAGATAAACAGTTATGTAGCTGAAATACAGGAGTCTTTTGATCTACCAAAAGATTTGCAACTTTGTCCAGACAGTACCAAGATTTGCACAGTTCCTCTGGGAAAGAAAAGCTAAGTCAGTGACCTCTCATTGTTTTCTACTGCAATTACCAATCATGCTAGGTGACCTAGCTGCCCCAAGCATGTATTAGGACAGTGAAGGAGCAGAAGCATAGGGTCAGCTCTCGCCTCCAGTCAACATGCAACTTGTTGGCATATGTGGTAGAGCCTGGCTTGCTTTCATTACTGACCCTGCCTAACCTAGGCTACTTCTTTACAGGATATTAGTAAAGAGGGTGACATCCAAGACAAATTTAGGAACTTCCTTATGAATTTTAGTAAATACACAACTACACCAATTAATTGTAGAGTGGACTCCCGGTAGCTTAGAGTTTATTGGTCTCTGATAAAAACCAAAATATATTTTTTAGATGGACTCCATCTGTCCCTTTTAGCACAAGCTGAAATGTCCGTTTTGGGCAGACTGACCCTTTGGAAAAAAAAAAAGCCTCCAGACAGCTTCAGAGTATTATCTCAGCTATCTTAGAACTGATTCCAAAGATCTATGTGGACATGACCAGATAGAAAAATGGCACCAACATCCCAATTTTTGAAAGATTCATAAGTGGAGTAGGGATGCGGGAGATTTTAGGTGCACAGACACATTATACAGTGTACTTTTTCATAAAAACAATAATGTTTATTTAAACCTGATCAAGTTAAAAATATTTGTACAAACATTTGATTTCATTACTTAGATGTATACAGTATTTAAACTGATATCATGCTTATATTTCCAACATGTTTCGCCTTAATTGGCTTCTTCAAATAAAAGCATGATGAGCTGTTCACTATTAAGGCAAACATCAAAATCAATAGTGGAGTAGTGATATAATACAATACATTCACATTTGATTCATGAATAATGTGCAAAAGTTAGATAGTATGCAAAATATACACACAAGGAAAAAGAAAAAGGAAAAAACGGCTGCACCCTTAAGCCACACGCACCGATTGTTGGCCGTAAATTTTCGGCCAACGCCCGACCGGCCGATTGTGGGCTTGTTAGTATGATGCTTCCGACAACCGACTGCGACTTTTCGGCCGAACAAAATCTGGTGTGCATGCTATAAAATTTTTGTTGGCCGTCACCAGAACGGCTGATTGTTCGTCAGTCAGTACAGATTTCGGCCGACAAAAGTCAGATGAGCAAGACTGGGCATGCTCAGAGAAAAAAAAACACACGAAAAGTAGACCAGAACATGACATCACTTCTGCAGTTGGTGGTTGTTGGCCGACAAAATTCGAGTGCAGTCTAGAGCACATTTCAACCAACACAACAACACTGGACCAAAGACGGCCGATCGGTCGGCCAACAATCGGTGCGTGTGTTCGAGGCTTTAGACAGGTTTCAGTTCCCCCCTCTCATATAGAGCTCCCTAACTCAAATGTTGCACCTTGGGGGTGGGCTAAAAGCAGAAGAAATTTAAGGTGAAATTATTAAGGTTTTTCCTTTGTGTGTATATTTTGCATACTATCTAACTTTTGCACATTATTCATGAATCAAATGTAAATGTATTGTATTATATCACTACTCACTATTGATTTTGGTGTTTGCCTTAATAGTGAACAACTCATCACGCTTTCCTTTGAAGAAGCCGAAGAAGGCGAAACATGTCGGAAATATAAGTGTGAAATTAATTATTTAAATACTGTATACATCTATGTAATTAAATCAAATGTTTGTACAAATATTTTTAACTTTATCAGGTTTAAATAAACATTATTGTTTTTATGAAAAAGTACACTGTATAATGTGTCTGTGCACTTAAAATGTACCGTATACCTACTCCACTTCTGAATCTATCTTAGAGCTGACTGACAGGCAGCAAGATCCAAAATGAAAAGCATCTGATAGAAAACTGTACTTTTATAAAAATCTACAATCTCAGCAACTTTGTCTATTGAACAATTAGGCAACATTTCTGCTGACTACCTTCCTCCAGCGTAAAATCAGATGACTTCCCTGAAACTGAGAAATTAAATCAAAACAACACCTTGAGATTGATTTGTTTGTAGCGTATCAAGGTCTATACAGCATTATAATGCATGTCCAGGAATCACATAAAATTGCACTTTACAAATAATAATAAAAAGTAGCTAGGGAAAAACGTGAGTATTACCTTTCTCTGAGAGAAGATCGGTTTAGCACAGGGCTGGGGGGGTGTCTTAGTACTGATGATGGAGCCGACCTAGAAAACTGAGACCTGTAAGGAGACGCAACACCATTTTCTGTCTCTAGGGGCACCTGATCATTAAGACTGTCCAAGGACATCTGAAGGTCATCAATGTGCATCCTTTGAGAACCCTGTAAACAGATCAATTAGAAAATATATTTTATAAAAAAAAAAAAAAAAACATTGCACAAAAATAATATCACCCTATATAACATAAGGACAACAACAATCATTTCATTTACAATTAATGGAGTCGCCAAGTTTCTAAGAGTCAAGTGTGTGTTCACTCCTAGTTGTAATTTGTAACCGGACAGGTTTCTTTAACAGTATATGGATTTTTCATGATAAAGGAAAAGAAATTGGCAGCACTCCAGGTTCAGTCAAAATCCAGATTTATTGACTGGACATCCTAATATGACAATCGTGACAAGGTAGACGCGTTTCACACACTGACTGTGTGCTTAATCATTACGGTAATGATTAAGCACACAGTCAGTGTGTGAAACGCGTCTACCTTGTCACGATTGTCATATTTGGATGTCCAGTCAATAAATCTGGATTTTGACTCAACCTGGAGTGCTGCCAATTCCTTTTCCTTTATCAAGTTTCCACGGAGACGAGCCAGGGCATGCACCGGTGTGAGTCATCAGGCAATTACACCACCTTGAGCAGTGAGCTCTTTTCTCTTCAATATGGATTTTTCATATTAGATGGTAGAGATGAAGCACCTGCCTATCACATATCTGGTGGAAACTAAGTAGCTAAGGGGGCCCCTTTTGCACTTACTGTCCAACACTCTGGAAGGTGCTGGACAGAAGGTGCTGTGCGATAGCACAGAGTGACACACACTTGACGGAGTTTGCATATTCAAGCTGGATTATTATATTAGACACACGTATTCATGCTCAGTTTTCCTTTTGCTGTTGAGAATCTGAACTTCCTTAGGCCCCTTTCAGACCTGCCTGTCAATTTTTCAGGTGGATCTGAACGGATGCCCCTTGCATCCCTATTGGGCAGCGGATGTCAGAGGAGACATGTCCGCTAACATCTAATCCGATCCTGTCCATCAAATCCGGACGGATGGAAACTGTCCATTCTCATCCGATTCCCCCATAGAGGAGAGCGGGGATCTGACACCTCCATCTCCGCACACAGAGCGGAGACGGAGCTGTCATATGCCTGCTCAGTGGGGGATCGGCGGATCGATCCCCCGCTGAGCAGAAAACGGAATGGACAGGATCGGACCTGTGTGAAAGGGGCCTTACGCTGCCTCTGGTGATAAGATTTCTCAGTTCTCAGGTCTACACGTCAGCCATAACATTTAACTTCCCCTGTTTCAGTTTTCAATGATTTTACTGTAAAGGATGCAATGAAAGAAGTGGAAAAACACAAAGCAGCCTGGTAAAACACAAAGCCCTTTGGTGAAAAGGAACAGAGGCAAAAATGTCAGTTTAGCAATCTCAGTCTTGGGAGTCCTCAAGAAAAATAAAAAGCCAGAATGCGACTCAGCCCAACGTACTCTATGCATCACATTTTGGGCAAAGTGGAACTTTAATAAAGAAATCTGTTCTTCTATTTTACAGAAAAGACTGAAACAAGTCTGCAGACTTTGCCCCTTGCATATAAATGAAATACAAAGCTTGAGCCAGCAAACACAACTTGTAAATGAATTTGAAAAATAAGTCTGCAGGATATTTTGGCACAGCGTTGTCCAATACACCTCTTCAAATACCTACACGGGAAGGAAAAAAAAAATCAAAGGCAAGAAAATCATTGGCTTTAGGCTGTGCCTGAGCAAGAGGAATGGAAATTATGAAGGAAGTCATTTAGATTTCTGAGCGCTGATGAAAAAGAGGGGGAGAAAAAAAAAAAAAAGCTATTAATCAAACCAGCATCAGCGTATCGATATCTGGCGTTTTTCTACTTGAAAAGAATCCAATCTGCATCAGGAAGTTGCCAGGGATGGGGTTTATTTGTTTATTCTCAGAATTTTGATGCCGGCCAGTTCATTCCAAACACGTTTTCCGTTTAATTTCAAAGCTGTGCCGTTGTTTTCAGCTGCTAATAAAGGTTGATTTCAATCTCTTGTCGTTTTTGCGGGGATGCTCAGCGGCTTTGGGCCATACGGGAAGTGATGAATTGAAGACCGACCGTTGCTATCTGGCAGGGCCCAAAGTTCCCATTGTTAATATCGCTTTATTTTTCCCCTTCAAACAAATCAATTTTAATTAAAATCTCTATGATAAACCAGTCGTGAATCATCAGGACAGTCCAAGCAAAGTAAATTATATAAAGCGTTCTCAGCGAACGGAAAATATACTGAAGCCCGATGAGGTTATCATTAGCGGAGAGAGGCTGGAGGCAGCGTGACAAGAAAATTGGAATTTAAAGTAATGGGGTCTGAATGCTGAAACAACACAATGGACACAAACTTTACTTTGGTCTTTCATTAGTTGGTCCATTGAAAGTAATAGATGCCAACAGGCCAAACAATCAGGCACCCCCCCCCCCCCTACCCCTACACGCACAGACACATATACAGTATTCATACACGCAAAATGTAAGCTAAAACTCTTTTTATTATTAAAAAGACCTTTCAGTTAAACGGTAAGAAGATATAAAGGCACAAATGAATGCAATATCTTAAAATCCACCATACAGCAGAGCTCAGAAAGGGGGATGGAGAAGTAGCACAAGAAGCCAACCGGTTGTGCTGCAGTGCATGCTACATACGGGTTGATTTACTAAAATTAGAGAGTGCAAAATCTGGTGCAGCTGTGCATGGCAGCCAATCAGTTTCTAACTTCAGCTTGTTCAATTAAGCTTTGACAAAAAAAAAAGAATTGGAAGCTGATCGGATTCTATGCAGAGCTGAACCAGGTTTTGCACTCTCCAGTTTATAAAATCAATCCCATGGTGATAGAAGGAAAGAGCAGAATGACATAAAAACAGGCTTAAGGCTTCTTTCACACGGTCCGCCTCCGCAGGCGGATCCGTGTTGCTCAGAGGGGATCGATCCGCGATCCCCGCTGAGCCGGGCGGATGACAGCTCCGTCTCCGCTTGCAGAGCGGAGAGGGAGGTGTCTCAGCACCCGCTGCCCTCTATGGGGGATCGGAGGAGAGCGGACCGCTTGTCCGCTCTCATCAGATCCGCTCCGCTCCGATTACTGAACGGATGGAAAAATAGGGTTTCCATCCGTCCAGATTTCAGCACAGGATCGGATGCGGATGGCAGCGGGTGTCAGCGGAGGTGACCTCCGCTGACACCCGCTGCCCCATAGAGCTGCATGGAGGATCCGATCAGATCCGCCTAAAAAACTGACAGGCGGATCTGATCGGACCGCCCGTGTGAAAGAGCCCTAAGAGTGTGCTAAATCTCCTTTAATTTTCAGTTTTGGATGGGGAGTAGACATGCAACAGAGAAAGATCAGGTCTGGTCCCTTGCCAGACAGCACTCTGCTTAGAGGCAGAGCTGTCTAAATCTCAGAAATGGACAGACAGAAATGCAAATCCTTTGGCAGGTACAACAGTTTTCATATAGAACTCATTCATAAGGGTGTATCGGTTCATACGACCGTACGAAGGGCTGTCTTCATCTACAGTGTCTTGCAAAAGCATTCACCCCCCTTGACTTCTTACCTATTTTGTTGCATTACAGCCTTAAGTTCAATGTTTTGTTAATCTGAATTTTATGTGATGGATCAGAACACAATAGTCTAAGTTGGTGAAGTGAAATGAGAAAAATATATACATAAAACTATTTTTTAGAAATAGAAAACAGAAAATTGGCATGTGCGTATGAATTCATCCCCTTTGTTTTGAAGCCCATAAAAAGCTCGGGTGCAACCAATTACCTTCAGAAGTCACATAATTAGTGAAATGATGTCCACCTGTGTGCAATCTAAGTGTCACATGATCTGTCATTACATACACACACCTTTTTTGAAAGGCCCCAGAGGCTGCAACACCTAAGCAAGAGGCACCACTAACCAAACACTGCAGTGAAGACCAAGGAACTCTCCAAACAAGTAAGGGACAATGTTGTTGAGAAGTACAAGTCAGGGTTAGATTATAAAAAAATATCCAAATTTTTGATGATCCCCAGGAGCACCATCAAATCTATCATAACCAAATGGAAAGAACATGAGACAACAGCAAACCTGCCTAAAGACGGCCGCCCACCAAAACTCATGGACTGGGCAAGGAAGGCATTAATCAGAGAGGCAGCACAGAGAAAAAAGATAACCCTGGAGGAGCTGCAGAGTTCCACAGCAGAGACTGGAGTATCTGTACATAGGACGACAATAAACCGTATGCTCCATAGAGTTGGGCTTTATGGCAGAGTGGCCTGAAGAAACCAATTACTTTCAGCAAAAAACAAATTGGCACGTTTTGAGTTTGCCAAATAGGGGTGTGGGAGACTCCCAAAATGTATGGAGGAAAGTGCTCTTGTCTGATAAGACTAAAATTGAACTTTTCGGCCATCAAAGAAAACGCTATGTCTGTCGCAAACCCAACACATCACATCAACCAAAGAACACCATCCCCACAGTGAAACATGGTGGTGGCAGCATCATGCTGTGGGGATGTTTTTCAGAAGCCGGGACTGGGAAACTGGTCAGAGTTGAGGGAAAGATGGATGGTGCTAAATACATGGATATTCTTGAGCAAAACCTGTTCCGCTCTGTGTGTGATTTGAGGCTAGGAGGGAGGTTCACCTTCCGGCAGGGCAATGACTCCAAACACACTGCTAAAGCAACACTGGTTTAAGGGGAAACATGTAAATGTGTTGGAATGGCCTAGTCAAAGCCCAAACCTCAATCCAATAGAAAATCTGTGGTCAGATTGCTGTTCAAAAGCACAAACCATCCAACTTGAAGGAGCTGGAGCAGTTTTGCAAGTAGAAATGGGAAAAAATCCCAGTGGTAAGATGCTCATAGAGACTTATCCAAAGCGA
Source organism: Pelophylax lessonae (assembly GCF_965119305.1). Taxonomy (NCBI): domain Eukaryota; kingdom Metazoa; phylum Chordata; class Amphibia; order Anura; family Ranidae; genus Pelophylax; species Pelophylax lessonae. The sequence continues at coordinate 247,077,850 of NC_138775.1, read as the reverse complement.
CTTGCAGCTGTGATTGCCACAAAAGGTGGCTCTACAAAGTGAGGGATCAGCCCAGAACTACACGGAAGTAGCTTGTGAATGATCTCAAGGTGTGCAAAAATGGGTGCGCTAGATGTGAGCAATGTGTGTAGAACCAAAAGGGAAAACACAATGAACAAAATACCTAATGAATAAATATACAGAGATATAAATAGGCAAATGCAAATTCAAACGTGGCCGCTCTGCAGCGCGGACCACGGGTGGTGATGGCGCAGGCTTCTCCCCCCGACGCGTTTCCCCTGATGAGGCATCAACTGGAAAGGGAGATCTTCTTAAGTGTTTTATTATGTTAAGTTGGTAAGGGTATTACCTCTCTTTTCTTTACACGTGGGTGCCAAGAGGGATTTGGTGTTTGCACGTCCTTTTCTTAACCTTCATTCACCATCAAGAAGATATCAGCCTTTTTTTCATCTTGGACTTGTTTTGGACTGCTTATATTTCCATAGCACGTTTTTGTTCACATTGTACACCATTTATAATATCTGTGTATATTTATTCATTAGGTATTTTGTTCATTGTGTTTTCCCTTTTGGTTCAACACACATTGCTCACATCTAGCACACCCATTTTTGCACATCACATGTTTACTTTATCAAGGTTAAAGTTTCGGTTGCTGCTGGAGATTAATTTTTGTTTGCGCACCTAATTTTTCAACAATGATCTCAAGGTAGTTGGGTCCACAATCATCAAACAAACCATTGGTAACACAATACGCCCCCATGAATTGCAATCCTGCAGTGCCCACAAGGTCACCCTCCTCAAGAAGGCACATGTACAGGCCGGTCTGGAGTTTGGCAATGAACATCTAAATGATTCAGAGAAGGATTTGGAGAAAGTGCTGGGGTCAGATGAGACCAAAACTGAGTTGCCATTAACTTTGACTCGCCGTGTTTGAAAGAGGAAAAATGCTGACTATGACTCTAAGAACACCATCCCTACAGTCAAGCACAGAGGTGGAAACATTATGCTTAAGGGCTGTTTCTCTGCTAATTACATGATACATTTGTATCATGTGTTTTTTTTCTGGATTTGTGGTTAATTTTCTGTCTCTATCATTTAAAATACACCTATGATCAAAATTATAGACCCTTCATTCTTTGTAAGTGAGCAAACCTACAAAATATGCAGGGGATCAAATAATGATTTTCCCCACTGAAGCCCCCATTGCCTAGGATGGCAAGACACTCCCCTGCTCCTTCCTCCTCTCCCCATCCTTTCTCCAAGCTAACAGACTGGCTGAAGACTCCACTGTCCAGTGTTAACCTTCCTGTGAAGTTTTCTATTAAGCTAAAAAAATGCAGAGGGTTTAATATTACTTTAACCACTTCAATACAGGGCACTTTTATCCCGTTCCTGCCCCCGGACAATTTCCTGTTGCACTTTGAATGGCAATTTTGCGGTCATGCAAGACTGTACCCAAACAAAGTTTTTTATCATTTTGTTAAAACAACTAGAGCTTTATTTTGGTGGTACTGTATTTAATCACCACTGGGTTTTTAATTTTTTGCTAAATAAACTAAAAAATATTGAAAAATTGGGGGGAAAAAAACGTTTTTTTCTTTGTTTCCGTTAAAAAAATTTGAAAATAAAGTTGTAATTTTTGTCATAATTTTTTGGAAAATGAAGAAGAAAAAAAAAATTACAATCACAATTTCTTTTCTTTACATACTGTCACCGGTGCAGTACAGCCTCATGACATTAATGGTGTGGTGGTAATCAGAGACACCAACTGGTGATAGCACAAAATAAAAATGTTATTTATTTTTTTATGTTTGATTACATTTTCTTTTTTTTTTTTTTTTAACTATGTACTAAAGCTAGAGAGGGCAAAATTAGTCACAATTCTGCAAAAATGCTGTTTTTTTCCTTGCATGTGATTGGCTAGTCTTTGCATAGTGAACTTTTATCCCCATCACCAAGATCTGGAGAAAATTCCCTCGCAGCGCACAGCTTCTCTTGCAAGTTTACAGCCTATTTGCCTTTAGTAAATCAACCCAAAAATCTAACAAGATCAGAAAGAAATGCAAATCTCCAGTTAGAGAGGAAATCACTCCAGAGTTAAAGTGGAGTTCCACTCTAAAATGATACTTACCTCCATTTTCTCGCTCTGGGTCACCTGAAAAACAAATGGATAATCGCATTTTTTTTTACTTACCTCGTAGAGAAGAAAATACTTACCTTACTTCCTTCTTCCTCCCCTCGGCGGCCACGGCCCGTCTTCACTTCCTGGCTTTGCAATGATTCCTGGGAGCTGAACATCATCGCTCCCAGGAATCATTGTGCCTGCACCGGCCCCGACGTCAGTTCCGGGGCGCGCACGTCATTCCCTTCCAAACAGCTTCTGGGCATGCCCAAAAGCTGTGGAGGGATGACGCGCGCGCACCGGAAGTGACGGCGGGGCCGGTGCAGTGCATCGTGGGACCGAAGAAGAAGGAAGAGGACGCAGAAGAGGATCGCGCTGGCTTCAAGCTGCCCACACCTGAAATGGCAGCGCTGCACAATACTTTTTCAAGGTAAGTATTTGTCCTAAAAGGTAAGTGCAACCCGGGACAGATCAGAGGCTAGCCATTGTGGAATGTACTAGCCCTGACTGTCCCGGGGATATTTTTATTAAAAAAAAAGTATTCCAGGGTGGAACTCCGCTTTAAGGAAATCCCCTCTAAGGCAGTTATCACAATTGATCCTAGTGGGAAGTGTTCCTCTCCATTCCTGTTGTGCTGACCACTCAAAATTTGAGATTCTTCCTCTTTTAAGTTGATATGGCAGTGGTCAGGGAATCTCCCCTGTAGTGACAAACTACTGACAGAGATTTAATGAGACTGTCAGCATCCATATTATCATTACAATGTAAGGGTTTGTGAACTCCAAGCTGTATTAAATAGTACATCCAAAGAGTGTAGTATTTGGACATTTTTCCCTCTGCCTGGCAATCTCTCAGCTGGAAATCAAAATGAATGGGGTCTGCAGCATCAAACTTGGTCACTAGACGTCATTCATCTCATTGCGGCACTGAATAGGTTAAAGCTATCACTCTATAGAGGAATGTGTGGGCACAAGGCCATGTGACTCGGCCATATATTCATTTTGCTCCAAGTTCCAATAGAGAATGTGTGTGGGTAAGAAACATTTCTGAGCCCTCCATTTTGACTTGTCTATAGAAGGTCTGGTACCCACTTCACACTGGGATGGCCATCACACTGCCATATGCAATATGCTGGGGGTATCAATTCAAAGTTAACGACACCTCCAGATCAGATCGCATATCGCAGTGCGATCTGACAGTTCGCACAGATATCCGATCGCACTGGTGTGAACCACCATGCGATCCGATTCTGCCGCGGACCAAAAAAAGGGTCCTGTGCATGTTCACTGCGATTGCGGTGCGAATTCAGCCATACAAACTGTATGGCTGAACTTGCACCGCACAGACATCGCATGTAATTTTGTGCGCCCTCGAATCATATGCGATGTCTGTGATCGCATAAGTGTGAACCGGCAAAAAATGTGAACTTAGTAATTATACTTTATAATTTTCCTTCATATTGGCTATTTGGGGAATAATAGATGCCTAGGAATCACACCATGAAATGGATCATGCCAGAATTCCAAGCGGCGTATGAGCTTGAAGAGGAGAACATACAGAAAACAAGTATGTGCAATCAGCTTGTAGCGGGAATTGTTCAGTCTCTGGGGAAAAGTCTGTCAAGTCTTGGAGCATTACATGTCAATATTCTGTAATGAAGTAAATCATTTAATATACTCGATCTGTCGTGAGATGATTGCATATTCTCATTTCATCTCTCCAGATACTAAATCACTCTCTGGCACCTTCAAGTGCCTATTAAAAATACAGTGCAAATGCCAGATGCACAGTCTCCCATGGCAACTATGTATGAACTTATTTGTTCTTTTGCTTGATTTTTTTGGCTTGATTTTTTGCTAGCACTCTTGCTTTCCAGGATTGGAGTTTCTGGGATCACATTTCACCAGGGAGCCTTTCTGTTTGTGTACTCTGGATTCCTCCTACAACTTAAAAAGTAGGTTAATCAGCACCTAGCCAAACTATTAAAGAGAGAACATGTACTTATGTGATAAAGATCCCTTTTTCTGTACTACTACAGCTACTGACGAGTACTGGCCTACTGCACAATTATAGCCCATTCAATTCTATCCACTGCCTTTAACCACTTTACCACCGGAGGATTTTGCTGTCTTACGTTCAGGCCACTTTTTGCGATTCGGCGCTGTGCAAATTTAACTGACAATTGCGTGGTCATGCAACGCCGTACCCAAACGAAATTTACGTCCTTTTTTTCCCACAAATAGAGCTTTCTTTTGGTGGTATTTGATCACCTGTGCGATTTTTACTTTTTGTGCTATAAACAAAAAAAAAGCGTTTATTTTGAAAAAATAACAATATTTTTAACATTTTTTTAGATGAAATTCCCCGCCCAAAAAATGTAAAAATCAAAATTTTTTTAAATTTTTGGCTAATTTCTTTTCTGCTACCTATGTTTGGTAAAAAAAAATCACAATAAGCGTATTTTGATTGGTTTGCGCAAAAGTTATTGCGTTTACTAACTAAGGGAAAGATTTATGTAATTTTTGGTGTTTTTTTCTTAAACGCGTATGGCGGCGATCTGCAATTTTTTTTTGCGGGACTGCGACATTGCGGCGGACAGATCGGACCCTTGACTGACATTTTTGACACTTTTGGGGGTACCAGTGACATTTCTATAGTAATCAGTGCTATAAATATGCACGGTTACTGTAAAAATGACACTGGCAGGGAAGGGGTTAATTTTATTGGAGAGGGAGGGGTTAATGTATGCCTGGTGCTTACTAACGTGTGTGGGGGGAGGTGACTGAGTGACACAAGGACAGATCGCATGTTCAGCTATGCTGAACACTGCAATCTGTCACTCCTTGTCACTTAGGACAGTGGTCCTCAACCCTGGTCCTCAGGGCCCACTAACAGGCCAGGTTTGCAAGATAACTGAAATACATCACAGGTGATATAATTTGCTGCTCAGTGATTGCAGTATTCTAGTCTGCATCTCCCCAAGGTAATACTTAAAACCTGGCCTGTTAGTGGGCCCTGAGGACCGGAGTTGAGGACCACTGACTTAGGAGATCCGCCCGCTCTGTTTACACAAGCGGGCAGATCTCCAAACTCGATTCCCCGACGATCGGGGGAAGAGCAGCTCCTCCCCTGGCCCGACTCCCGCTGAGACTGAAAACAGCGGGAGCGTGCCTCCGGCAGCGCGCGAGCGCCGCCTACAGGGGGAGGAGTCCAGTGACGTAGGTCTACGTCGATGGACAGAATCGAGCCACTTTGCCGCAGTACAGTCAACATGACTGGTCGGCAAGTGGTTAATCTCCATCTTCTGCCTGTAAATTCTTGTAAATTCTCCTAAACATTATCAACTCATCTTCCTTTTTCCCATATTCCCTTTTTTTCCTCCTGAGTTTACCACCAGTTATGTCTTTCCACTACCAGTTTTGTTTGTAACCAAGTCTCTGCAGTAGAATCCATAGATCTTACTATTCTTCATGCACAGCAAATCAAGTTAAAACTGAATTCCTTGGTCGTGCCCTGTGGTGCAGACTTTTTGGCTACAGGTCATCACCTTTCTACATGATCACATGGGCTCCCCACTCCAGCTAGATATTAAACAGTGTGTCCTAGGCTTTTTTCCAGATGACGTGGCTGACAAATTCCTAACCATTTTCCTGCATGAAACGCTCTTCCATGCCCGTAAGCTCATAGCAAAAATGTGGATGCGTGCACAGCCCCCTACCCTCCATCATTGGATGGCCGAGGTCAATTCTACCCTTCCATATAAACGTTTGATATACCTTCACAGAGGTTGCACCAAAAAATTTGAAGGGTTTGGAGCCGATGGATGGAGGACTCCCGTACACGCACTGGTCAGTCGTAGATGCACCCCTTCTTAGGAGGGCATACACCTTTGTGGGGCATATGGGGGGTGGGTATTCCTCTTTTTGACCCTCCACGAGAGTATGATGCTATGCTCCTCTTTCGGGGGGCATTGAGATGTAAATTATGTTCTCCAACCTTTTCTGTTCTCTCGGAAGGAGTCCCTTGGGTTTAATGTAATATGACTCCATTGGTACCTGCTTATCTTCTTGATGGATATCAACACTGTCTTTATTTTCTTGTACATAGTGTATTATCCTGTTCCGTTTAATTATCATGTGTTGCAGTAATTGACTGTATGTGTTTCTTTTTAATAAATTGCATTTTGAAAGTCAAAAAACTGAATTCTTTGTATGGCAATTTTTACATAGTAAGATTGGTCCTACTTGAACCAATGCAAGTATGTATGTGGGATCCCTGTGGAAGCTGGAAATCATTATACTAGGCACTGTAGTAGGGGGGTCCCATAGGAATGGCACATGTATACTTACAATAATCCAAGCTGTACATGTGTAACAAAGTAAAAAAAGTGTCATCTCTGGAATTCAGCTTTAAAGTGTTTAAGTTATTTTTAAAATTAAAATAATAAGCATATTACACTTACCTGCTCTGTGCAATAGTATTGCACAGAGTGGTCCCATACTTCCTCTTCTGGAGTCCCCCGCCGACGCTGTTCGTTACCGCCTCTTCTCGGTTTGCTTTTGATGAATTTTAGCACTAGCCACCACCTTCAGATATATCCTAATTAACAACACGCTGGTGTAAAATGCCTGGTATAGTGTAAACAAGGTGATAATTATACCCATATAAGAACTACATACTAGTCACACTGGGAGCATTTGTGATCAACCCTTGATAATAATTAGTTAGCACTTCAAATCCCAAACACAGCATTAGCTGCATGGATTTTGCATGTTCTCCCTGTGCCTGTCTTGGTTTCCTGGTTATTCCAGTTTCCTCCCACACTCCAAAGACATAATAGAAGTTTGATTGGCTCCTGTCTAAAGTGGCCCTAGTATGTGTATGTATGAATGTGTGTTAGGGACCTTAGATTGTAAGCTCCTTGAGGGCAGGGACTGATGTAAAATGTACACATATATATATATATATATATATATATATATATATATATATATATATATATATATATATATATACATACATACATACATACACACACACACACAATAGTATATATGAAGTGCTGTATAAATTGGCAGCGCTATAAAAGTACCTGCAATAAATAGGACCTAGAGATAGCCAATGTAGTAGGCCTTCGTCAACTTTTAATAGAAAAGAACCCGCAGGACTTAATTGACCTTTCCAGGAAGACACCACCTGTGGCACCTCTAACATATCTATCAGAAGGTGCTCTGTCACAAGGTTTGTATCGCTGCAGGATGTGTAAAATCTGTTGATTTCTAGATTCCAGCAAAAACAGGTTTTTCATGATTTGAATCATACATGATAGTTTTAAATTTGATAATCCGGAAAATAAAGAAACATCATTTGTGCCTAAGCAGTTCACTGATGGGACTGAGATGATGCTCACTGATAGGTGGCTCTGATGAGCACTGATGAGGTATAACTGATAGGTGGCACTGGTGCGCATAGAGGAGGTGGCACTGATAGGCGGCACTGGCATGTGGCAGTGATAGGCCTTCTACTCTCCAGCAGTAGGGAAAGGGTGACCGATCAAGCCCACAACCTCAACCCCAGCTGTCAAACAAGGAAGATGATGTCAGAGGTGGGTGGGCAGTAATTGCAAGCTGTGCTCATCACAGCACCGCCCAACAGATGAAGGCACTGGTTTGCAGAATAAAGTGTATATCCTGCTCCAGCAGGCCGCAAAGCCGCGGCCTCAATTATCTGCCAGCCTGACTTTAGTCCGTGCACCCGCACAGAGATTTATTTTGGTGCTATTTGATCACCTCTGCAGTTTTTATTTTTTGCGCAAAAAAATAACTAAAGAGCGACAATTTCGAAAAAAATATATATATTTGGTACTATCTGCTATAAAACACACCCAATAAAAAAAGTAAAAAAATCTAATTTCTTCATAAATGTGGGCAATTATGTATTCTGCTACATGTTTTTGGTAAAAAAAAAATAAAATCCCAATAAGCATACATTGATTGGTTTGCGCAAAAGTTATAGCATCTACAAACTTTAGGATAGATTTATGGACTTTTTATTGTTTTTACTACTAACGGCAGCAATCAGCTATTTTTAGCGGGACTGCGACATTCTGGCGAACAAATCTAAGACGAAGTGACACTTTTTGGGGACCAGCGACACCAATACAGTGATCAGTGCTAAAAAAAAAAAAAAGACCATCACTGTATAAATGACAATGGCAGGGAAGGGGTTAACATCTTTGAAGGAATGTGATGAACACTTGTGAATTAAACAAAATGTCTATTTTTCTATGTGTATTTTTCTGTACATGTACATATTTTTTTCCTGTCTTCCTTACTCAAAATGGCCGTTACTAGATACCTCCACCACCAACAATGGAATGTGAGGAAAAGATGGAGCCTTGGCACAGTGCCTTCAAGAGAAGATAACATTCATAAACTCGAAGGGGACCACCTTATAATGGACATGACTAATCAGAAAGCTGCAAATAATCAGTATTATGCTAATATTATGCTTAGGACGTACTAACATATGACACCGCCTACTGACTATTTAATACGCTGTCCATTGGGAATAAATAGGAAGTATCATTTACCTGAACAATGTGTGTCAGTCTGTGATATCCTCGTGCATGCACTCTAATTACCTATCTAATCAGATCCAGCAGCAAGAAATCTATTTTGAACCTAATTGAGGTTCGCAAACCATTACACATCAAGGGCGATCAAAGGGTTAAGTGTGCTCCCAGGAAGTGCTTTCTAACTGTGGGGGGAATGCTGTGACTAGAGGAAAACAGATCTGTGTTTCTGCTTAGCAGAAACACAAGATCTCCATTTTCCTCCCTCACAGAATGGCGGTCTGCCTTTGTTTACATAGGCAGACTGCCGTTTTGCCTCTCCTCTGAAGGATCGGCGGGTGCCGGCGGCCATTGCATGTGCACCCAAGAGGCGAAGATCTTCATCGCATATAGATATGTGATTTTGCGCTTAAGGGCCATCCTGTCGCAGTATATGTACCTGGCGCAGTCCTTAATCGGTTACATTTTTGATGGATTAGCTATACTCACTGTGAAATTTCCAGATTTCTCTGAATATTTTATGTCAGCTCCAAAATCTTCCAAAATGTACTAAAAGGAAATAACCTGTGTACTTTGCAAGTTCCGTTTGTACTAATTTTTCCCAGTTTAGTGAATGTGTTTAAGCTTTGTTGATTTCAATCATCCAAACATGTGCAAGCAAAAAATGGGATTTCTGACTTACCGTAAAATCAATTTCTCTGATGCTCATTGACGGACACAGCTCGTGATCTTCTTAACTATTGGGTTATACTGCCCCCGTACAGGAGTAGGACACTAGGCAGAAAAAAAGTCTGGCTACGCCTATGGGCAGTCCCAGAAGGTATACTCCCTCTCTCTGCTATAGGTACTCAATTACAAGCAGTGTCATAAGAATTACAACTCCACAGAGGGGTGGGTGCTGTGTCCGTCAATGAACATCAGAGAAATGGATTTTACGATTTACGGTAAGTCAAAAATCCCATTTTCTCTTTCGTTTATTGACAGACACAGCTCCTGATCTTCTTAACTATTGGGACGTCCCAAAGCAGTGTTAAACATGAGGGGTGGGAACAGCGAAAAGAAACTCTCAAGGCTAACTATAGCCAACCAGGTAAACAGGAGCTCAACCAAAACAACTGGAGCTCACCTGAAAAAAAACAATATATCCTCAAAGAGAATTAGGTCCTCTAAACAGCAGCCTGCTAAACCTTGGGGCCAAAGGAAGCATCCGCAAATGCCAACAAATCCACTTTATAGAACTTTATGAAAGTGTGCACCGATGACCAGGTGGCCGCCTTGCAAACCTGCATCACTGACGCCTGATGACGGAAGGCCCAGGAGGCACTGAGTGCCCGAGTAGAGTGCGCCTTCACAGGGGGAAGGAGGAACCTGACCCCTGATGGAATAGGCCTGAATCACTGTCTGTCTGATCCATCTGGAAATGGTCGCAGAGGAAGCAGACAACCCTTTGGCCCATTGGTGAGCACAAATAGTGAGTCTGACTTCCTAAAAGACCCCGTAGCTGCCAGGTACACCCTAATTGCCCCGACCACATCCAAGACATGCAAAGCAATTTCCTTCAGATGTTTTAGCCTGGGACACAGGGAAGGCAACACAATGTCTTCATTCAAATGAAAATCAGAGACAACCTGAGGAAGGAACGACGGACAGGGGCGAAGAACCACATTATTTCTGTGAACCCCCAAATAGGGTGAACGACAATATAACGCTGCCAATTCTGATACCCTGTGTGCAAAGGTGGAAGCCACCAAAAAGGCCACCTTCTGGGACAGTATAAGCAGGAAAATCTCCCGAAGATTCACAAAAGGAGGCTTCTGGAGGACTAAGAGCATCAAATTGAGGTACCAAGGCGGCAACAGAGACCACACTGGAGGGGTCAAGTGCCTAACTCCCTGAAGGAAAGTACACACCAGGGAGTATGTAGCCAAGGGGCGTTGAAAGAAGACCACTAAGACCAACACCTGACCCTTGATAGTACTCAAGGCCAGTTTCTGCTCAACCACCCGCTGAAGGAAGGTCAAGATCTGAGCCATCGAAAAAGAGTGAGGATGAACCCCAAGAGACTAACACTATGCAATGTACGTCTTCCACGTATGATGGTAGATCTTCCTAGACATAGATTTCCTAGCTTTTAACAGCATTGAAATCACCAACTTAGACAAACCTTCATCTATCAGCACGTGGCGTTCAACAGCCAAGCCATCAAAGCCAGCAACTGTAAAGCAGAATGGAAGATTGGTCCTTGGGAAAGCAGATCTTCCCTGATAGGAAGCATTCAAGGAACGTCCATGACCAGCTGCACCAGATCGGCGTACCAATCCCGGCAAAGCCAGTCTGGGGCCACTAAGATAACCGGAATCCTTTCTGCCTCGATCCTGCGTAGAATTCTTGGCAGAAGCTTGAGAGGAGGGAAGGCGTAAATCAAACGATACTGACCCCACGGGGCCACTAGCGCATCTGTGGCGTCCGCCAGAGGATCCCGTGACAGAGCCACAAACCTCTGCACCTTTCTGTTGAGCCTCGAAGCCAACAGATCCACCTCGGGGATGCCTTACTGGGGACACAACTGATGAAACACCTCCGGATGAAGGTATCTCTCCCCTTGGTCCAACACCTGCCGACTGAGGTAATCCGCCTGCCAGCTTTCCACCCCGAGAATGTGTATGGTGGAGAGGGCTGGAACGAACCGCTCTGCCCACCTTAGAATGCCAGCTATCTCCAAAGCCGCCAGGACACTTCTTGTTCTTGTGGTTAGAAAGGCTGGATTCATCTCTTTTTCATGGATAGTGTAGGACCCACTGATAATGGGGTACTTTGACGCAGTAGTGGGCTTGAGCACAATATGGCCATATGGTGGGACCAAACCCCCATTTTTATTTATGGACTCTCTTCAGATTTGGTAGTAATTTCTTTTGCATTTGCGCGCTATTCTTTTTTAATATACATGTCTTTTGGTTCATAGCTGCAGCAGCTTTGGAAATACATGGGTATGCTCCCCCAAATTTTTTGCCTGTTTATTATGTATTCGGTCTGACCAGACTATCGAGGTTGAGCAGCCCTCCCCACCCCCCACACACACCTGTACTCAATCAGTGTCCACCATCAAGTGGATATAGGAGGAGTCCCCTGTAGTGCATTTGCACATCTTCCCCAGCAAGGAGTGTTATCTCCAAGGGTTAGAAAGGCTGGATTCATCTCTTTTTCATGGATAGTGTAGGACCCACTGATAATGGGGTACTTTGACGCAGTAGTGGGCTTGAGCACGATATGGCCATATGGTGGGACCAAACCCCCATTTTTATTTATGGACTCTCTTCAGATCTGGTAGTAATTTCTTTTGCATTTGCGCGCTATTCTTTTTTAATATACACTTCTTGTACCCCCCTGGTGATTGACATACGCCACGGCCGTGGCATTGTCCGATTGAATGCGCACTGGACATCCCTGAAGACAATCCGTCCAATGTTCCAGACACAGTCTGATCGCTCGGAGTTCCGTGTGGAACTGTGCAAACGGAACCGCCTCGAAGGAAGACACCATCTGTCCCAGCCCCCACTGTGCAAACGGAACCGCCTCGAAGGAAGACACCATCAGTCCCAGCCCCCGCATGCAAGTCCGGAGGGAAGACCATCTGTTGGACAGCAAGATACGAATTGCAGCTTGCAGTTTCTGGAGTTTGTCCAGAGGAAGGAACTCTCTGGCTAAGGCCGAGTCCAGAGTCAGACCCAGATAGTCCAGCTTTGTGGACGGAACCAGAGCAGACTTCTGAAAATTCAGAATTCAGTGGAACTCCCTCAAGCTCATTTGGTGATTTCCAGGTTTTCCACCAGAGCAGTAGGAGACTCCGCTCGCAGAAGGAGGTCATCCAAGTAGCCCAGGATGGCGATCCCCTATTGGCGTAACAATGCTAACACAGGGGCTAACACTTTTGTGAAGATCCGAGGAGCAGAGGCAAGACCAAAGGGTAACGCCACAAACTGATAATGCTCCTCTCCCACGGCAAAGCGAAGGAAGCGTTGGAGACCGACACATATTGGAATGTGAAGGTAAGCATCCTTGATGTCGATGGAGGCAAGAAAATCCCCCTTATGCAGGGAAGCCACCACCGTGCAAATGGACTCCATTCTGAATTTCTGCACCTGCACAAAGCAGTTCAACGCCTTGAGGTCCAGAATTTGACACACCTTGCCTTCCTTCCTGGGGACTGTAAACAGGTTTGAGTAAAACCCCTGAAAACGTTCCTAAGTCAGAACCCGGGACAATCACTCTTTGAAATAAAAGGTCTTGCACCGCCCTAAACAGACCCTGTATGCGATCCGGGGACAGGCGCAAGTTGGAAGGAAAGAACCTTGCCGGGGGGACAAGAGCGAAACGCAATCTTGTAGCCGACCAAATGACTTTGTGGACCCACTTGTCTTGTACCAGGTTAGTCCATGGGTCCGGAAACCAGCGAAGACTTCCCCCCACCCCCCAGATGTGCTCCAAAGACTCCATGAGTCACCAGGGGGACCCCACAAAAAGATTAAAACACTGCAAAGTGGCAACCCCCACTGTGCTGGCAGCACCACCCGGTTGCCAGGCACAAAGTACAAGGCGATCCTCAGCAGAGAGGGAGAGAACCCCACCAGACCCAGCACCCAGCAGAAACAGGCCCCTGCATAATCTGCACTCCACGTGAGGCGATCAAGAAGTGAAAAGATCCAAGAGTCAGCACCAGGGGATAAGGAGGGGCTCCCACCACCAACATCGCTGACAACAGGGCTCCACTGACATGGCAGCCGCTATTTTCAATAGCAAACCACCGCAAAATGGCCACCGGACTACGCAAACATGGCTGCTGTGTATTGAGTGCACAGGCTACAAGAAAATGGCGGCACCACAAGGATCCCAGGGACCCAGGAGGGATCCCTAGGCCTCAAGGACAGCCCCAGGCAGGATGGGGGGCCCTGGTAGGTTAACTCGCAGGCCAGCCCCCGTCCAATGGGGCTATGTCGCGGTCGACCTAGCACGGAGCTTAGGTCTGTGCACGCTCGCTGGCCAGAGTGAGGTGACCACTGGATCTAGATTATACAGCTCATCACCCAGTCCGGCAGTTGATATGTATGCTGTTTTGTAAAATGTATCTTCTAAATACCTTATTTCTCTTTCGTTCATTGATGGACACAGAGAGGACACTGGAGACATAGAGGAGAGCTGCAGATGATGGAGGCATGTAAATTGACCATGGTGTCAGGGCTCAGCAGTCATGATAAACCGTCATCAGTTTAGGAGGGGGGGGGGGGGTATCAGAACCAGACAGGATCAGCCAGGTATTGCAGGTGATAGGAGCCAAATGACACAGCACAAGCACTGTGCTGTTATTCAAGCTTTAACCACTTGCCGACCGCCGCAAGTACATATACTGCGGCGGTCAGCCCCTCACAGGCAAAGAGACGTATGGGTACGTCACTAGCCTGTGAGGCTCTGAGGAGCGAGCGTGCCGCCGGAGGCGCGCTCCTGCGCGGTCACGGACGCCCCCGCGCGTGTGCCCGGTGGACCCGATGTCCACCGGGCACTCACGATCGTCCGTGACAGCGGGAGAAAGGCAGGCGGCTGATATAAACAAGCCACCTGTCATTCTCCCCTGTGTAAGAACAGTGATCATACGGTTCTACTATGTAGGACCGTTGATCACTGTTCCTACAGCTCAAGCCACAGCCATTCACAGTTATAATCACGCCCCTAGGGACACACACCACCCCTCCCTCTCAAAAAAAATTAACCCCTTCACTACCAGTGTCATTTTACAGTAACAGTGCATATGTATAGCACTGATTACTGTAGTAATGTCACTGGTAACCCCAAAAGTGTCAAAAATGTCAGTCAAGGGTCCGATCTGTCCGCCCCAATGTCGCAGTCTCGCAAAAAAAAGAAATCGCAGATCGCCGCCATTATGCGTTAAAAAAAAAAAAAACAACAAAAATGACAAAAATCTTTCCCTTTGTTAGTAAACGCGATAACTTTTGCGCAAACCAATCAAAATACGCTTTTTGCGATTTTTTTTTACCAAACATATGTAGCATAAAATAAATTGGCCGAAAATGTTAAAAAATTTTGATTTTTACATTTTTTTGGGGGAATTTCATATAAAAAAAAATGTGAAAAATATTGTTATTTTTGCTAAATTGACGCTCTTTTTTTGTTTATAGCGCATGATCAAAAAATCGCACAGGTGACCAAATACCACCAAAAGAAAGCTCTGTTGTGGGAAAAAAAGGACATCAAATTCGTTTAGGTACGGCGTCGCACGACCGCGCAATTGTCCGTTAAAGTCACGCAGTGCCGAATCGCAAAATACCCCCTGGTCAGGAAGGGGGTAAAATCTTCCGGGGCTTAAGTGGTTAAAGAAACATGATCCTTTTTTTTTTTTTTAGGGTAACAAACGCTTTAACATATACAGTCTGTGTTATTCCATTTGCAATAAAAAATACAATTTTAAAAAGCAAGTTTAGTTTACTGAATAATCTGTACTTGTATTTCAAGCATAATACTTTTATATACAGTGCCTTGCAAAAGTATTCACCCCCCTTGGCATTTTTCATGCTTTGTTGCCTCACAGCCTGGAATTAACATGGATTGTTTGAGGATTTGCATCATTTAATTCACAGAACACAGGTATACAGCAAATCTTGCATAAAAATACAAAGTCCATATTTAAACATTGAAAAAGGTAGAGGTTTCTCACCATATACCGTGGCTTCCTGTAGGCACTGGACCTTCTATTGGGCTACTAGGAAAGCTAAAGATCCCAAATCTCTTGAGTTGTGTCTCCAGCACAGTGCAGGGGAGATTTCCTGCAAGATTCGGCATCCTCAGCTTTCCAGGATCCTGGAGAAGGGTCAGTGATATTACGCTCATCTAGGCAAGCTCACTGGAAGCCATAATGTACAGTGAGCATTCTTGCTTTTTATTTCTTAAACTCCTAATTGTAGGCGAGGATTCACTGCAAAAGAAGTAGACCTTATATTTCCTGCAAAGTCTGCTTTATTATTTCGAAAATAATAACACTATTAATAATCTTCTATTTATCTTTTATTTTCCTGCTGAAAAATTTGAACACGCAGGAATAGGGGGTCGTCGAAGAGAGAAGTGAGAAGTGGCCCAATGCTGTTTCTACTAAACTAACATCACAATGAAGTATGGGACCAGTCAAAAATCAATAACTAGGTACTTTACAAAATAATGGATGATGCCAGTGGAAAATGGAATGAGTTCCTCTGAGAAATAATGCACGTCCAGCAGATTGGCAGCATCCTAAATTCTCTTTTTGTTAATGAGCGGAGTTAACGGGAACGTAGCTTGTACTGCATTGGTATCACAAATCACTCGTAAGATGTGACTGTATACGGACTACACAGAGACACTGAAAGTGTTACCGTGTTTTCCAAGCTAAAATGTAACATCCAACTCAAAAAGAAAAAACTGAAAAAAAAAAAAAAAAACAAGCAAAGCCTACAAGATGCATAGCCAAAAATATATATTCAAAAGAGAAGTGAAGCCAAAGCTCTGTAGGCCATACTTATCCGTGGATCACAGGAATGCACTTAGTTCTGCACTATGGTGATCCAAATTCAGCTGACAGCAGGCTAAAGCCGGCTGATGTCACAGAGCAGGTCCAGGCTCTGCAGGGATCCCGACAATAATGTCGGGATCTACCCAGATGCTTGACTGGTAGCTGGCTCACTTGCTGAGAGCCTGAGCCAGCTGCTCCTGCCCTCTCCACAGTCTGGCACTCCAGTGAGCGCTGAAAGGGCAGAGCAGAGAGCCGGTGACAAACAAGCACTGCTCTGTGTTCATAGCGGACAGAGAACTTTACGCAGTTTACGTTCACACAGTTCTTGTGTAGAGTCAGCAGGGGACAGCTGCAGCATTGGATCAATTCCGCAACCATCTAGGTGAGTATAAATGTTTGTTTTTTTTGGTTTCCCACACTTATCTATTAGAGTCTCTTTTTTTTTTTTTTTTTGTTTTGGATAAAGTGGAGGGGGATTAGAACCCCCTGTCAGTTTTTATTGCTGTCTGTGACCCTGTTAGTTATCATCAAAAGTAAAAGAAAATCCAAAATTTTGGGTTGACACCAGAAATGTAATTCTTTCCTCTAACTTCCTGTTTTGGTTGTGGGACAGGAAGTGAAGTAAAAGCTCCCCCTATGGGAAACAGGGGAAAAAATGAGAGGGGTTATAACCTTCCCTTTCTCTATCTATCCAAAATAAAAAAAAAAAATTTGCCTTTGGTTACACTTTAAAGTGTAACTAAATTCCTATGGAGGCACTGACACATCTGTTGTTATGAGGAAGCAGGACCCCATATCCCATTATTATCTCTATGGGTGCAACTTTTAGAGCATGGATTATGACTAGCAAGGCTGAATTGAGAGATTGTCAGGTAACCTCTCCCCATACACCATTGTGGAAAAATCCCCAATAACCACATTGTCTTTGCATACCCTGACCCTGTTATATTGACTAAATTTGGTATCCAAACAATTGGAGCTATTGTGTGCAATGGAATGCTTCTTCAGTTTGACATTTTGAAAGCTAAACATCAATTGCCTAATACATATTTGTTTCGTTACCTACAACTTCGCCACACCTATACTACTCAATTTGGCACTGTTACTCTTCTAATCAAAGGAGAATTAGAGTCTTTACTCAGAGACGACTCTTTAGCTAAGGTCCTGTCCAAAATATATTTAAGCAATTGTTTACTGATGTTAATAGGGTTTTTGGGTGGCAGTGTTCCCTCAGCTAGACGGAGATGCCTGGGATGATCTTTGGGAAATACATTTCTCTAGATTAGTATTAGCTAGAGATCATCTTATTCCATACAAATTCCTACATCGGATATATCTCACTCCTGCCAGACTGGCTAGGATATTTCCCACCCAGTCGCCCAGATTTTGGTCGTGCACTTCACCCAGGGCAGATTTCCTCCACATTTTATGGGACTGTGCGACTGTAAAAGAGTTTTGACTGGAGGTTGCTAAATGCAGAGAGGAGGTCACTACGCTTTGTGTAAAACCAGCTGTTGAAGTGTGTCTCCTTGGACTTGATGCCTTGGCCACCAAAAAATGGACACGTTTTATGCTAAGAAAGGTGATAGTTCTCCCCTGGTCTACTCCTCCCGCTATTAGAGCCTGGAAGGCACTCATTAAAGCTCTCCCCTTGTATAAAGCCTTGTATGCTAGTAAGGGCACACCCAATACGTTTCGAGAAGGTTTGGAGCAGATGGACAAATAATGTCTACAGTGTCTGAATAAATTCATATATTACGATGCTAGTGGCAGTGGTAGTGTCTTGCATAGGTGACACTAAGTATGGTTGTTATGGGATTGTGTATTGAGATACCCTGGATGTGAACTGGGTATTGGTGTATTATTTCTAGGGTCAAATGTTCTTCAATGCTGACATATGCTCTGTAATGAAATCTGGGAGCCAGTCAATATAAAAAATGTAAAGATTCACAACTGTTATCTCTGTTTATTGGGACCATTGTTACTACAGATTAGGGCTTTGAACCTCCACCTCTTTCCGTATTTGGAGACAAAATCTCTTTTCCTCTAGACGTAAAGGTTTTTTCACCGTAAGAGCTGTGAAAATGTGGAATAGACTCCCTCCAGAGGTGGTTCTGGCCAGCTCAGTAGATGACTTTAAAAAAAGGCCTGGATTCTTTCCTAGGTGTACATAATATAACTGGTATAACTGAGTACTAATATTTATAGGTAAAGTTGATCCAGGGAATATTGGATGGAATATCGGGGGATCAGGAAGGATTTTTTTCCCCCGCTGTAGCAAATTGGATCATGCTTTGCTGGGGTTTTTTGCCTTCCTCTGGATCAACTGTGGGTATAGGATTGTGTAATTGGGATTGTATGGTTGTGTTTTGTTTTTTATTGATTGAGCTAGATGGACTTGCGTCTTTTTTCAACCTGACTAACTTTGTAACTATGTTGCTGAGGTTAAGGCGGCAAGATTTAGCCAGTGATTGGATGTGGGGGCTGAAGGAGAAGTCAGAGTCTAGGATTTCACCCAGCACCTTGGCATGTATGGAGGGACCAATGGTTGTGCCGTTGATCTCAATGGTAAAGTCATGGGGAGGGGATCGGGGAAGAGGAAATATTACATCTCAGTTTCCTGATATTTATAGAGCTAGGGGACAAGCTGCACATGTTCAGTTTGGTGTGTACTGCTAGAGAGTTTGTTTATTTTTCCTGGGAGGGTGCATGTGATCAGCACAGGGCAAATCAGCACTGTCCAGACGAAGGTCAGGGGTCCTACATTCTCATAGGACAATCGTGGGAGAATAAAATCTCCTCCTGCAAGTTTTAACCAGACACTAATAGAAGTCACAAGGCTGCTCTAACTGCTGATGAGAAAAGGTATTTAGCAGAAAATATACTAAAATAATTGACTTTTCATGTTATGTGTACTGTAGGAGACCAGATATAGTGAATTGCAGGCTCCTGTGTTTAGTAGCACTAGTCTGTGAGTGAACAATAAAGGAGCAACAAGAGACTGCTGAGTTTCTTTCTTCTACTATCCCCTACTGTCCACTTGTTTGTTGTCAAACTAACTGGCTGCCAGAGCTGCCCCTCCCTCTCCCAGTTTTAAAGCTACTATCTAGAGCACAGGTGTCAAACACAAGGCCCGTGGGCTGAATCTGGCCCTCCCGGCCATTTTTTGTGGCCCTCACACCTCTCCTGTAGTGGCAGGAGAGCTCCAGTCCTCCTCTGGTCCTCCTGTACTTTCTGCTTTCCAGCAATGCCTCCAGCTTTATCCTAACAGCAGCATAAGGTAAGGGGGGTGCACTGTGATGTAAGGAAGGGTGGGGGACTCAACTTCTGATGGTGGAGAGGCTCTTGACATTCTTATGTAAGTGTAGGGTATGCTCTGGACATCTAGTATTACAGATACAACCGGCCCTTTTGAGGGCAATCATAATGCTGATGCGCCCCGCAATGAATTTGGAGTTTGACACCCCTGATCTAGAGGATTAATAAAAAATGTATACCGAGTCAAATATAACTACTTTAAACACTAATGAAGTTTAAAAAATGTGTTTCATATTTGTAAGGCATCCATAACTGCATTAATTTATGTTTTTTTTTAATCTGCCTTGAGTTCAGCTTTAACACTTGCAGTAGGGGAATGCAAAGTGCTGTTCTTCCCATTAAAGAGGAGAATCGCTTTTTAGAATACATTTTCAGCAAAGCATGCATTTGAACAAAAAGCTTAAATACACAAGTAAACTGTTATACTCTATATATAGATACACAATTAAAAAGGCTGAAAAAATGACTGAAGTTCATCATCTTCTCATAGCTGTTGTAGTTTTGATCCAGAGGAAGTCAATACAAAACACACCAGGGAACCAATGGCCCTAAACTTCTTGAATCACTTAGGGCAGTTGGAACAATTTCTGGGATCAAAATACTTCTCAGCTCATTGGTAACTCTGTTCAGCAAGTCTTGTGATTTGTATAGGTGTTATAGCATTTGTTAGCTGAGCTTTTCATCTTCCTATTTGTGTTCCTAGGAGAGCCCAATTTTGCCATATGGCATTTTTGTATGCCTATTCAGTGTGGCAGAAGTGTGGCAGCCACATGACTGCCTGAACTGACATAAAACTCTTTTGGGAGGTACAAAAAGCATGCATATTGGTATGTAATTTAACTGTGTCTTTAGCTGTGCGCCTAAAGTTCTATTTTTCATAAAAATCCATTGGGGAGAACAAGACCCCCTTGAGACCATGACCTTGGTAATGCTTTATGGACTGTAATTTCCATTTAATAGACAGGTGCGCTCATTGATTGCATTTGCACATATACTTACTCGGGGATGCAAGGGTCTGTAGCTGTCCGGTGCCGAGGGATCTGGAAAAATAAAAACTTTATATTACTTCTGTCTAAAACTAAAAATAAAACATGCTACATAATAAAGAGATCCTCTAATTTTCTGTAACCTTAGAGTTAGACCAGAAGGGAGGAAAAAATCTACCATTTACCAATGAGCACATCTGTTACTCACACAGCTGTCAAAGATTTGATTTCCTTGAGGTTTACAGGGAGTGAGGGGAAATTTCACATACACCATTGCAGAAGTGAGGTGATGGAACTCTGCTGTGGGTCAGTGTTAAAAATTGATGGGAAAATGCTGTCTGAATCAGTGCCCAGTTGTACTACGATGGGTCCTAACACAGTTCCCAGGGTGAAGTCTGAGGTTTGTAGAGAAAAAGTGCCAAAAGTATGGTTTAAAGTCTGAATAAAGTTTAGTGATTACAATAATCTCCTTTATAAGGATTTAAAGTGGAACTAAACCCTCCTTTTGTTTTCAGCCAAGGAAGCTGCCATTTTTGCCTGTGTTTGATGTCCAACTGCCATGATGCTGCACATATGATCAGTTATGACATCAGCCATTTGATGGCTTGACTGTTTGGTTGAGAGCACAACCTTTTTTTTCTTTTTATATCAATATTTTATTAATTTTGTAAAGTAATGTTAACAATAAAAACGAGAGACATAAGCACACATCTCACATAATATTAACAGCACAAATTAATCCCCAATTACCCTCCTCCCAACTCCCCCCATTCTAACCCGGTCCCACTCTCCCCTCCTACCCACCAATCAAATTCCCGATTTTGATGTTATTCTCTAATTTACTCTCAGACCTTCACCGAGTTCTAGCTTCTATCATGTGTCTACCATTAGGATTTCCAGATATTTACTACATTTATCAAAGTCTTCCCATTTTCCCAACACATATTTAGGTTGTTCCTCTTAAGAAAAGAGAAAGAGGCACAACACCTAGTGCATTACCCGTGGTCACCGTATAAAATGTTTTATTAAAATGCTAAATGCATACTCACAGACAGGAAGAAAGTAAAGTTGCATTAAAAGATTCCACCACACATGGAATGGAACACGTCCTTTAATGAGACCGCTAACGCGTTTCGGGAGTCAAGCTCCCCTCCCTTCAAAATGCGATTTTACTTTCTTCCTGTCTGTGAGTATGCATTTGACATTTTAATAAAACATTTTATACGGTGACCACGGGTAATGCACTAGGTGTTGCGCCTCCTTCTCTTTCCTTATGTATCCCAGTTGGAGTTCCCCGCCTGAGGAAAGCAGCACACCGGTCTTCCCCTTCGGAGTGAGCGCTTGGCTGAATAGATTGTTAGGTTGTTCCTCTTCCCTACTGCGCAAATACTCCATATTGTAAATGTAATCCACTCTGTTACACCATTCCTTCAGGGTAGGGCTCTTTTACCCCTAAACATTTTTTTGGCATAACTCCTTTAGCTGCATTCAATAAAATTGGGACCAATATAGATTGGTATTGTTTCAATGGTATTTTTGTTCTATAAAATAGACACCGCCAGAGGTCATCTAGGACATCAACTCCTGTAATCTCAATGATCCTTTGTCTAACTTTCAACCAATATTCTCAAATTTTGGGGCAATCCCACCAAATGTGGAACATCGTCTCCTTATCCCCACAACCTCTCCAACATCGATCTGTTTTTTCCGGTTGCTATTCATGTGCTATTCTTGGAGTTATATACCATCTAGATAAGCATTTATAATTTAATTCAATGGTACCGATATCTATGGCAGAGCAGTATGCGGCTCTCAATACCGTATTTATTTTGTGATGTAACAATGATACCCCTATTTCCTTTGAGAGCACAACCAATGTGACAGTTATATTCCAATGACAGTTATATTCCTGGCACATGCTGTGAATGTAACTGTTTTTTGAAACTGGTAAAACGATGGGTTTAATTCAACTTTAACCACTTGCCAACTGTGCACTGTAGTTTTCCTGCTACAGTGCAGGCCAGCTGCGCAGAATCTTGTATATATACCAGATTCTTCATTTCCAAGTAGAAGGCGCACGCGCCCGGCTGTGCTGTCACTGGCTCCAGCACATGACGATCAGCGGTTCCTGGCCAATAATTTAAAACATGAGCTAAATAGCTCACCCCAAATGCCCTCCATATAGCGCCCTGGGTCAATTTACACAGCTCCTCATATGATCTATTACCTCAAATCAGGCTATATATTGTAAACCCTTCCAACGGCTGTAGCTACTTTGACTTGTTCCAGGTTTTATGGAGGAGACTATAAGTAGGAAAGATCTTCTGTGGTTTAACAAATAGCCCTGCTTTCAAACCCTCTGGGACAGAATTTACCCCTACACTTCTCCGCATGATGCAGGCAGCTGACGATAGTGGACTAGAGGACGTAGGCGATGGGTTAGGAAACATCCCCACAAGGTGTTGCAACTGAGCCGCAACATAATATAGCTAGGGATTAGGTAATGCCAATCTGCCTCCGTCTTTAGGGTTTTGTAATTGCTCTAACTCAATTCTAGAAGGCTGGTTATTCCAAATTAGGGATCTAAAATATGAATGAACTATTCTAAAGGTTTTCAGGGGAACCACCACATGCAAATTGTGCAGAATGTAAAGTAGTTGGGGCATCAAAATCATTTTAAATAAATTTGTTCTGCCTCCCGTGTAGTTTTCCCTTTAAACTGAAGCTAACTCACTTAAAGCAGAACTTTACCCATAACAACTTAATAAAAAATAATGTTCTTTAGCCAGGATCATACATTCTACATTAATAAATATTCTGCCACAATTAGTGTGTGCTCTAAATTAGCTCCATGACTGCTCTTGTTTCTTCTTGCTGGAGGCTGCCATTTTGCTCAAGCTCAGAACCCCTGAATCAGAAGGCTGGGTTCACATATATGCAAATCGAATGCATTTTACACTGCATCCAATTTGCATAATATGGGAGTGTGATCGGCTTTCAATGGAGCTAGTTCACACATGTCTGGGGTGGCTGCAAATTTGAAAATGGTCCTGTGCGTTTTTGGGGATGCAGTTCAGGTGCGAATTCAGGGAAAAATGTGCACCTGAATCACACCTGAACCAGTGAACACAAATGCACAGGACACCAGACTACAAACTGCAGCCGGACCTGTGTGAATCCAGCCTAAAAAGGGAATTAAACCCATTGATTTAACGGTTTCAAAAAGTTACGTTCCTGGAATGCCAGGATTGCCAACTGTCACATTTCCTTGCGTCCTCAATCAAACTGTCAAACCATCAAATGGCTGGTGTCATAAATGATCACGTGTGCAGCACCATGGTAGTTGCATATCAAACAGAAGTAGCTTCATTGGCTGTACAGGATAAGAGGGTTTATTCCGCTTTAAGGCTGTCAGCAGATCGGCCTCCACAAACTCAGCAGTGCCTAAAAATAAGAGCAACTGAGCATGTGCAGAGCAGCGTGAGATGGTGCATTACTGGGTTTTACACAGTATAGGCACTTATTTTTAATGTTTTACATAGCTATACCTGCAATAGGGGCCAGCCTGAAGTCATCCAGCAGGATTTCATTTTCTGACTAAAGCTCCACTTTAAATGTAGGTATAGAAAAAACATAGAAAGTATCATATGACTCATGCAGTGCTGTGCTGAATAATCCAAAGCACAGGGGAAATCTCTTTAATGCATGTTTCTATCAGCGGCTCTGACTCCCATTGTCTCATCAGGGAGAAAGCAATGATGTGACAGCATCAAATTGTAAAGCTATAACATGTGCCAAGTTCCATCATAACTAAAGTATATACCACTATTTTCCACCTGCTATACCATTTCATGGAGGTACCAACTACAGCCTGGAAATGCTCAAAAGACTTGGGAAATGAATCATCCGGCTTGTTTCATTTCTTATCGGCTAGCATTGTGTGTGAGCAACAGCCTGACAAGATATTTCCAACGCCCACTTTTCTAATTTACCAGCTCCCACTCGTATGCCTGGCTCAGTGGAAATGAAATGACTCAGATTCGTGTGGAACCACATCAAAGCTCTGCCCTTGGGGAACACCTGGTTGACACTAAATTATTTTATGATGTGACAGACATGATACCAAGTTTGCAAAAATTGGCTGATGATTAGCTGCGGTGGGGGTGTCCTGTTTACTGACCTATACCACTTTCCATACAAAGAACATTAGAATATATGCACTAATGTACATGCTCTTTAAAAGTTCTTGTCTATACAGTATCTACATTATCCCCTTAGCAAAAAAAAAGTGTTTTTTTAACCACTTGATATTCAGCACTGCACTACCATAACTGGCAATTTCTTGGTCATGCTACACTGTACTCATATGAAATTTGTATCATTTTCTCACACAAATAGAGCTTTCTTTTGGTGGTATCACCATTGGGTTTCTTTATTTTTTGCTATATAAAAAAAAGGTCAAAATAAAATTATACATATACATTTTCTTCAGCAGGGACAGGGAAGATGGTTAAAATTGATGGGGAGATGGATGGAGCCAAATACAGGACCATTCTGGAAGAAAACCTGCTGGAGTCTGCAAAAGACCTGAGACTGGGACAGAGATTTGTCTTCCAACAAGACAATGATCCAAAACATAAAGCAAAATCTACAATGGAATGGTTCACAAATAAACATATCCAGGTGTTAGAATGGCAAAGTCAAAGTCCAGACCTGAATCCAATCAAGAATCTGTGGAAAGAACTGAAAACTGCTGTTCACAAACGCTCTCCATCCAACCTCACTGAGCTCTAGCTGTTTTGCAAGGAGGAATGGGCAAAAATGTCAGTCTCTCGATGTGCAAAACTGATAGAGACATACCCCAAGCGACTTACAGCTGTAATTGCAGCAAAAGGTGGTGCTACAAAGTATTAACTTAAGGGGGCTGAATCATTTTGCACACCCAATTTTTCAGTTTTTTATTTGTTAAAAAAGTTTGAAATATCCAATAAATTTCGTTCCACTTCATGATTCTGTCCCACTTGTTGTTGATTCTTCAAAAAAAATTACAGTTTTATATCTTTATGTTTGAAGCCTGAAATGTGGCAAAAGTTTGAAAAGTTCAAGGGGGCCGAATACTTTCACAATGCACTATATATATTACTTTCTGCTAAAAAACATAACCAATAAATTGGTGGCATCACCATTAGGTTTCTTTATTTTTTGAGATATAAAAAAAAAAAAAAAAAATATATATATATATATATATATATATATATATATATATATATACACACAGTATATATATATATATATATATATATATATATATATATATTACTTTCTGCTAAAAAAAAATAACCAATAACTTAAAAAAAATCCAATTTCCTCATAAATTTTGGCCAAAATGTATTCTGCTACATGTATTTGGTAAAAGAAAAATCCCAATAGGCATATATTAATTGGTTTCCATCAAATAATATAGCATCTGCAAACAATGGAATGTCTATTTATTTATATTTTTTATACTAGTAATGTCGGTGATTAGCAACTTATAGCAGGACTGTGATAGTGGTTAATCTGACACTGTGGTTTATTTACTAAAGGCAAATTCACTCTGCACTACGAGTGCACTGTAAATGCACTTGGAAATGCACTTAGAAGTGCAGTCGCTGTAGATCTGAGGGGGACATGCAAGGAAAATAAAAACAGCATTTTCGCTTGCACATAATTGGATTATAGAAATCAGCAGAGCTTCCCCTAATTTCAGATCTTCCCCTTAGATATATAGTGACTGCACTTCCAAGTGCACTTGTAGTGCACAGTAGAATTGCCTTTAGTAAATAAACCCCACTATCTGATGCTGGGGGGATCGGACATCAACAGTGACACTAATACAGTGATCAGTGAAAATAATATACACTGTCACTGTATTATTGACACTGGCTGGGAAGGGGTTAACATTTAGGGGCAATCAATGGGGTTAACTGTGTGACTAACAATGTTTACTATGCGTAGTGTGTGCCGCTTCACAGGGAGAAACAAAAAAGGTGCATTGCTGCTGTCTGTAGAGAGCCCTGTGTGGTTTCCCGGAGCGCACCAGAATCCGGATGAAAGCCCTGACCTACAGGTATCTTATGGTGCCTGTACAAGCTGCCCCGCTGCAGTATATGTACTGCTGCGGGTCGGCAAGTGGTCAAGTGGCTTAGGCACATTTGTAAACAATATCCAGCAAGCATGTACAGTACCTATAAATAACAGATCAGAGTTCAGCACATTGAACTTCACTCCACATGTGAGAACTGGTCCCTAGCAGTCTGCTGGGAAACAACAGTTCTGCGTGGTTCCCTGCATTTACATAGTTATAAGGTTGAAAAAAAAGACACAGGCCCATTCAGTTCAATCTACGTGTGTGTACATTATATTGTCAAAAGTATTGGGACGCCTGCCTTTACATGCACATGAACTTCAGTGGCATTCCAGTCTTAGTCCGTAGGGTTCAATATTGAGTTGGCCCACCCTTTGCAGCTATTATAGCTTCAACTCTTCTGAAAAGGTTGTACACAAGGTTTACGTGTGTGTCTATGGCAATGTTTAACCATTTTTCCCGGAGCGCATTTGTGAGGTCAGGCACAGGCATCAGAATACCAGGACAATTTCATGCTTCTAACTTTGTGGGAACAGTTTGGGGATGGCCCCTTCCTGTTCCAACATGACTGTGCACCAGTGCACACAGCAAGATCCATAAAGACATGGATGAGCAAGTTTGGGGTAGAGGAACATGACTGGCCTGAACAGAGTCCTGACCTCAACCCCATAGAACACCTTTGGGATGAATTAAAGCAGAGACTGCAAGTCAGGCCTTCTCGTCCACATCAGCCCCTGACCTC
The DNA here is from genome assembly GCF_965119305.1 of Pelophylax lessonae. Lineage (NCBI taxonomy): Eukaryota > Metazoa > Chordata > Amphibia > Anura > Ranidae > Pelophylax > Pelophylax lessonae. Next base: position 247,050,429 of record NC_138775.1, on the reverse strand, counting down.
ACAAATGCACACTCCTAAACCTTGTGGACAGCCTACCCAGAAGAGTTGAAGCTGTTATAGATGCAAAGGGTGGGCCAACTCAAAGTTGAACCCTATGGAGTAAGACTGGAATGCCATTAACCGCTTGCCGACCGCCGCACGACTATGTACTGCGGCGGTCAGCCCCTCACAGGCAAAGCGATGTAGTACTACGTCGCTAGCCTGTGAGGCGCTAGGGAGCGAGCGCCGCCGGAGGCGCGCTCCCGCTCGGTCACGGACTCCCCCAGCATGTGTGCCCGGCAGACCCGATGTCCGTCGGGCACTCGCGATCGTCCGTTACAACGGAAGAAAGGCAGGCGGCTAATGTAAACAAAGCTGCCTGTCATTCTTCCCTGTGTAAGAATGGAGATCAGACGGTTCTACTATGTAGGACCGTTGATCTCTGTTCTTACACTAGTAGCCACAGCCAATCACAGTTAGAAACACGCCCCTAGGACACACTTAACCCCTCCCTCTCCAATAAAGTTAACTCCTTCCCTGCCAGTGTCATTTTTACAGTAACAGTGCATATGTATAGCACTGATTACTGCAGTAATGTCACTGGTAACCCCAAAAGTGTCAAAAATGTCAGTCAAGGGTCCGATCTGTCCGCCGCAATGTCGCAGTCCCGCAAAAAAAAAAAGAAAATCACAGATCGCCGCCATTACTCGTTAAAAAAAAAAACAACAAAAATGACAAAAATCTTTCCCTTTGTTAGTAAACGAGATAACTTTTGCGCAAACCAATCAAAATACGCTTTTTGCGATTTTTTTTTCCAAAAATATGTAGCAGAAAACAAATTGGCCGAAAATGTTAAAAAATTTAGATTTTTACATTTTTTTTGGGGGGGGAATTTCATATAAAGAAATGTGAAAAATATTGTTATTTTTGCTAAATTGACGCTCTTTTTTTGTTTATAGCGCATGATCAAAAAATCGCACAGGTGATGAAATACCACCAAAAGAAAGCTCTGTTTTTGGGAAAAAAAGGAAGTCAAATTTGTTTCGGTACAGCGTCGCACGACGGTGCAATTGTCCCTTAAAGTCACGCAGTGCCGAATCGCAAAATAGGCCCTGGTCAGGAAGGGGGTAAAATCTTCCGGGGCTTAAGTGGTTAAAGTTCATGTGTGTAAAGGCAGGCATCCCAATACTTTGGTAATATAGTGTATTTCTTTCCTGAGGATTGATGGCCAAAACTGAACTGCATTTTCAAGATGAGGCCAAAGCATTGTTTTGTAAAATGGTAGAATCAGAGATTTATCTTTTAAATGTATGCCCTTTTTAATGCATGACAGCATTCTTCTTTTCTTTTCTTTTTTTTTTGCATTCTGCTAACCTTGTTAGCTGTGACTTGCATTCAATACTATTGCTAAGTTAGTGATCTGCAAGCACCCCCAGATCCATTCCATATTTGAGTCTCCCAGGGGAGCCCCTCCTTAGTTGTATTTCTAGCAGCAAAGTGCGTAACTTTACATTTCTCAATATTGGACCTCATCTGCCATGTAGCTTTCCCACCCCCGATTTGCAACATAGATCGACTTCTCATTAACGGGAACAACCATAAAAGGATCAAAATTCAGCCTGTTCTTGCTAAATCAGCTTAAGAGGATTTCCACTTACTTTGGATTGATTTCCTTTCACTTCCTGTTGTTTCTTTGGGACAGGAGGCAAAATAAAATTGCCGAAATAGCAGACAGCAAAAGACAAAAAAAAATGAAGGGGGGTAATCATTTTCCGATCTACGCAAAGCTAAAAAACATTTGGCTGTGAATAAACTTCTAAGGGAACTTCCACTTTCATAATATAGTTTAGAACATTGCTACTCAAGCCAAGTGGTTGTAAAAGTAAAGAAAAATATCTGCCATCCCCTCTGTACTCTAGCAATCTATCCTACACAGTGTAAATGTTTTTTATAAAACGATACCTGTAAATACCTTATCTCATCTCTTTTATGGCTGGTCACATGACCCCTGGCCGCGCAGCTCCTCTGATCTAAGGGCTACAGCGGGAGGGGTCGAGATCGCTCTTTGATGTCAGCCGGGGAGGTCACGTTACCGCTGTGCTGGCCGCTCAGCCCCTCCCGCTGTACCCCCTAGATGGGGGAGGAGCATAGCCGGAGGTCACGTGACCGACCATAAAAGATATGAGACAAGGTTTTTACAGGCATTGTTTTATAAAAACATTTGCACAGTGTAGGATAGATTGATAGAACAGAGGGGTTGGCAGTAATATTTCTTCACCTTTACTGCCAGCTACTAATAGCGGCGTGGGGGGGGGGGGGGCAGAGACGGTTCACACAGGAGCCGACAGGAAGGGAGGGAGGAAGGGGGGGAAGAGGAGAGCAGTGGGATGACAGTCACATAAACTGACCCACAGTATCATGGATCAGCAGCCATGATTACCATGGTCAGCACACTAAGGGGGACACAGGAATAGGCAAAATAAACCATTTGTTTTCTTAAAGTGATTGTAAAGTCTGTTTTTTTTTTTCTTAAATAATAAACATAGTTAAATAGTCGTTGAGGTTGAATAAAGACAACAGTCCATCAAGTTCAACCTGTGTAGGTGTGTGTGGACGTATTCATTTCCCAAATACATGAATGATTTGATCTTGGAGATGTATGTCCACAAGTCTTTTAAAAGTGGCCATACCGCCCGTAGTTATCACCATTTGTGGAAGAGAGTTCCACAATCTTTTAGACCTTACTGTAAAAAAAACCTTACGTAGCCTGAGGTTAAATCGCTTCTCCTCTAGTCGCATTGTATGGCCTTGTGTCCTCTTACATTCCTTGTGACTGAATAGTTTTTTTTCTATGCTGAGATCACCATTGAGGTATTTTTAAATCGCTATCATGTCCCCTCTCAGGCATCTCTTTTCTAGTGAGAATAAATCAAGCGCTTGTAAACGCTCCTCATAATTTAGGTTCTCCAATCCCCTAACTAGCTTAGTTGCCCTTCTTTGGACTCTTTCTAGTTCCAGCACATCCTTTCTGAGGATCAGTGACCAGAACTGGACAGAGTACTCCAGATGTGACCGGACCAGAGTTTTATAAAGTGGAAGGATTATAGTTTTATCTCTGGAATATATCCCCTTCCTTATGCATGCTAATATTCTGCCAGCTTTGGCAGCTGCAGCTTGACATTGCATGCTATTGCTTAGTCTATCTTCTACTAAGACTCCCAGATCTTTCTCCATTCTTGATTCCCCCAGAGGTCCCCCCCCAACGCGTATTTTGCGTTTATGTTTTTAGTCCCCAAGTGCAATACCTTTCACTTTTCCACATTAAACCTCATTTGCCACAGAGTTGCCCACTCTGTTATTTTGTTCAGGTCATTCTGTAAGATTTCTGCATCATCATGTGAAGTTATTGTCCTGCTTAATTTTGGATCATCGGCAAAAACTGATATCGAGCTACTGATCCTGTCCTCAATGCTATTTATGAATAAATTGCAAAATTGGTCCCAGAACTGAGCCTTGGGGGACCCCACTTACCACCCCAGACTAGTCTGAGTACACGTTATTTATTACCACCCTTTAGATACACCCCTTTAACCAGTTTTCTATCCAAGAGCAAACCTTGTGGTCGATGCCTGCAGACCTTATTTTGTAAATTAAGCGTTTGTGCGGGACTGTATCGAATGCCTTAGCAAAATCCAGATACACCACATCCACTGGTCTCCCCCTATCTAGCTCACAGCTCACCTCCTCACAGAATGTAAACATGTTATACCTACCTGCTCTGTGCAGTGGTTCTGCACAGAGTGGCCCAGACCCTCCTTTTCTCGGGTCCCTCTTCTGTGCTCCTGGCACTTCCCTCCTGTGGAGTGCCCCCACAGCAAGCAGCTTGCTGTGGGGGCACCCAAACCGAGTCATAGCTCCCTGTTTCCATTCAGACATGAAGCCCTGACCAAGCCCTACCCCCTCTCTCTCCTGATTGGCTGACTGACTTTAATTGACAGCAGCGGGAGCCAATCGCGCCATGCTGCTGTCTCGGCCAATAAGGAGGGGGGTCCCAGGCAGCTGAGACATTCCTGCAACATTGCTGGATAAAGATGGGCTCAGGTAAATATTAGGGGGGCTGCTACACACAAAAGGTTGTTTTTTTCCTAATGCATAGAATGCAAAAAAATAAAAAAAACCTTCTGCCTTTACAATCCCTTTAATATTTAATGTTGGTAATATATTCAGATAACATGTGCAATGGCATTACAGCCAATAGAGTTTATAGTTTTTTATATTTTAAAGTTGCACTTCTGTTTGTCAAAAAGCAATATTTACCTTTGTTTATGAAACTTCATTTATAAAGATGTTAAATATTAATATAAAGATGTTCTATATTACAACGGTTAAATCTGTGTTTGTAGTGCATGTTCAAACATTAATACCATAAATAATAACATGGTATTAGAGGTTTACTCCAGGAGTATATCATGAGTTTGGCAGTTCTAGAGAAATGCTTAAATAATGCATAACAATTTAACTAAACCCATTTGATTTTAGTCATCTATACAACGACTAAAACTAAAACAATTCATGTGACTAAAATACGACTAAGACTAAAATGGCATTTTAGTCAAAAGACTATGACTAAAACTGAACTGAAATTTGACTTCAAAATCAACACTGCTGACCTACCTCTTAAAATGCCAGTTGTTTGGCTGTTATTATGTTTTTTTTATACTTTCCATAGTCTGTCCTAAACAAGAATACAGATCAGACAAATCAGAGTACAGTGAAAATTGTTTTTATCTACATACCTGTTTCAGGTTAGCGACTCAAAGGGATTGAATAGAAGCCAGCCAACCAGCATTTTAGAAAGTTAGGGCCAGCATGTTTCCTAAAAGTGTTAGTTCTACTTTTCAGAAAAAAGTAAAAGGTGAACTAACACTTTTAGGAAACATGCTGGTCCTACCTTCCTAAAAATGCTGGTTGGCTGGCTTCTTTTCTATTCACGATTCCCCACCTCTCTGGTGCTTGCTGTACTTACCTCCGGGGATGCTGACCCATCAGTGCCCGTGCAGTCAGTGCAGCTGTCAAGGGATTTGAAATCCCTTCTCTTCTTCATGCAGCATGTGAGACACGCAAGAGCGATTCACTGTAAGGGCGCTGACCAATCAGAATCACTCTGGTCTGTCCCGTTGCACACAGAAGAGGGAGAAGAGCAGGGATTTCATATCCCCAGACTATTGGACCGGTTGCATTGGCACTGACAGCCCAGCGTACCTGGCAGTAAGTACAGTGGGAACTGGTGGGGGGAGTGTACGGTGTTTTTTCACCTTTTTATTTCTGTCAGTAAAGATGAACTAACACTTTCACTGTCAGAGCCATTTTTGCATTTTTTTGCACACGTTTAAAAAATTATAAAAAAAAAAAAAAAACAAACATTATAAATTTTCTGAAAGCAGACACCCTAGAAAACAAATAGTGGTAGTTCCAATGTTTTATTTCACTTGATATTACCGTAAAGGTCTAGGAAATGCAAAATTTCTGTGAAAAACACACTAAAGTGAATTTTAGGGCAAAAAAAAATGCAACAACTACCCAAATGTTTGGTAAAATATAAAAGACGAAGTAGCACCGAGTAAATAGATACCCAACATGTAAATCTTTAAATTTGCATGTGCCCGTGAAATTGCAGCAAACTTCAGTACTCTAAATTTTCTATAGGTGACGCTTCAAAAGCCCCCTATAGCTCATCAGTTCAGTGGTGCGGACGAATGTAACATGTGTATTGCAATCAGCGTTTTCACGCGTAGGCTCCCCTGATGCATGAATTTACATTCATACGTGCGTATATGTAAGGGGTGGGGGGCCTCAAATTATTTTTTTTTTTTTGGGGGGGGGGGGATTTTATGTGCTTGGGTGTAACTTGCACTCCACTGAATGTATTTCAATACATCCCTTCCCAGAAATGCTAGCCAGGGACACTGAGAGGCTGACCTAAAAGTGACATCATACAGCTGGCTTTCTGGGTCACAGTGAGGACCTCGCTCTTGTCATTCCCCTCCACCTGCCGGCACCCGTCATGTTGATCCCGGGTCCACAAATGGCCAAGCGGAGCCCGGAATACATAGTGGGGGTGTGCGTGCGCACGCGGGGGGGGGGGGGGGGTCGTTACCAGGGGCGTGTGGAAGCAATCATGCGGCACCCAAATGCATCCACTTGACAGACAGGAGTCTGCCTGTCAGTTTTACACACATTCCTGATGGCTGCAGCCACCAGATTGTGTGTGTAACCCCCCACTGTCAGGTTCGTACAAAGAACGGACCTGGCAGCAAAAGAGTTCATGTTGAGCTCTGGGATAAACACATTTTATCTAAATACAAGATGTATTTGTATTTATTACTTAATTCTTAGTATGCTTTGTATATTTCTTGAAATCTGTGCAGTAATCCAGTGTAACACACTTCCTTTGTACAGGAGCGTAATAAAGACTGGTCACTGCTGCTCTCTCTCCCATGGCGCAGGGTGACCGGTCTTGTATCCGCCCCCTCCTGTAGTTCTCTGTAGTCAGCCTGTAGTGGATGGAGCTGGGAGGTTCCTCCTAAAGCTCTGCTCTCTGTAAAGGCTTTGTGCAGCCCAGTGATGATGTCAGCATTACTTTTACAGGTTATATTTTGATTTGAAAGGGCATTTGGTGCACAAAGTTGATTTATATCCTTTGTGGATATTGAGAATTATATTTAAAAGGATGTTTTTTGTGCCTGGAGTTTAGCTTTAATGACACCATTTATTTAAGGGACATTTCAACCATAACATTGCCCATAAGGCAGATCTTGTTACACGTATTACACAGCAAAAACATTTCCAGGCGGCAGAATTCTGTTACTTACCATTGTGCCCCCTGGAGCATTCTCTGGTAGAACAGAACAGCATAGATGTGTCAGGTGATTGACTTGTCTCCATCTGCAACAAAGACGCAACATAAAAGAATTCTGGTTAAGAGAACACAATTTGTTTAGAATTAGCAGTGAAATCTATTTTTGAAATATAATCTCTTAGTATCATCGTTCCATTTTCCTGGAGAAACAGCAAATATGCAAATTAGCTTTACAGCTGAAACAGAACCCACAAGAGAAATATGGAAGCTATCATTGCTGATCAGCCACTGAAAATGGCAGTTGCCTATCTGTCAAGGCAAAACCTGTGGTTTCAGTGCTTTCAGAACCCCTGATCTGCAACAAGTATGCAATTCTGGAGTTCTGATTTTCCCTCTATCTGTATCCATTAAACGGGAACTAAAGTGTGAAAGTTGTGGCCAAAACAGGAAGAGGGAAAACGACTGGTCAACAGTATGATCGGGGTCTCTCTATAGCTGGTCATTTCAGGACTGCATACTATGCACTGTGATTGTGTGTGAAGGTAGCCACCTTTGACCATCTTATCGAGGAGCAAGACTTTGCTTCCTCATGTCCCCCTCCTTCCCAATGACTGGTAATCATATGACTGATGAGGGAATAATCAAAAGACAGTTTCAGAAAACACAGATCTACAGAGTGAATGAACTAATGGCTTTTATACTGCATGGAACCGAATGGTTCGGCTCGCTTTTGCGCTTTTCCACTGCATGGTACCGCATGGTACGGTGTTGGAACAGTACGGTCCGGTACGGTGCGGTACGGCGGCGCTTTTCCACTACATGGAACCGAACGGTACGGCTCGCTTAAACAGTACCACCTCGGTTTTGGTTCCAAGAGGGCCGTACCGATACCATATCCCACAATCATTTGCATGCAGCCTTGACTGTTTGTCACTACTAGCCACTGATTGGTCAGAGAATCATTGTTATCCCACCCACTTACTTCTTTCGTGGAAAAGCAAACCGTACCAAACCGTTCCAACACCGTACCATGCGGTACCATGCAGTGGAAAACCAAACCGAGCCAAGCAGGGCCGAGTAGAGCAAGCCGGTACTTGCAGTGGAAAAGTCCCATAAATGTAGGTCTACAGGTCCTCAGGTACAGCTTCCTCTTTAGCATGGAGAACAATGTGTAGCAGATTAGTGGCATCACCAAATTCACTGTAAATCTTGTGAGACTAGAAAGTCAGAGGCACAGTGCCTTAAGCCCCGTACACACTGCAAGTTTCTTATGTTGTTCAATCCAGACAGTTAAGCAAAAAAATAAATAAAATAAAAAAAACTTGCAGATTGCCATACCAACTCATTCGATGTCGGTGCACCCATCTCTCCCACTGTGCTATTGTATCCTGACAGGGGGACTCCCTCCGGAACTTTATATCCCTCCCCTCCAGAATACACTGGTCGGCGCGATCGCTGATCAGATGATGGTTTCCCAGCATTTCCCTTCGACAAAAGCTGGTTGTCAGACTGATATGTGTCGGACAGACTACTTTACACACTGACCCAAAGTCGGAACAGTGTGTACCCAACTTTAGATGATCTCACAATATGAGGTTTTAAGGTTTAATGCAAAAAGAACAATCAGCGAAAAACAAACCCCAACCCCCAGCAGTTGAACACTCAGGGTCAACATGTCAATCCCAGCAAATATTTATACACTACAACAGTGCCGCGCTAAACAAATAATGGAATAATTGAAAAAGACATACATAGAAAGCCAGACACATTGGTTCCCAAAATTGTGACAAGATGTGCTTCTGGATATATTCTTGAAGGTGACTTAGTGCAGAGGCCTCCACCACAGGAAAGATTAGCAGCTCACTTCCCTAAAAGACCCCTGAATCAACAGATGAGTCAAAGGCACATTCCCATACGGGGTGGTTACTGTGATATCATAGGATGTAGTCTCTTGTGGTAAATGGGAAGTCCAATGTGCTGGAAATCAATCAAGGGACTGGGCAGACTGGGATTGATGCACCAACCTATCCTCTCCTGAGTGATGACATGGACCAAAACTCCAAATCACATGCGACATGCAAATAAAAAAAGATATATAGTGCTCTCTGCTAGAACCAACTCCTTTTATTTAAATGAAAATTAACTTACAAGCATGGCACTGTGGGTGATGTCACATGACTCCTTTCTTTTTCTGTACCTGGGACGTAACACGTATGGAGAAGGAAAGGAGTCCTGTGACATCATCTGCAGTCATCCCTTGATACGTTTGTATTGTGTGCTGTTTTACCGAGCACTGTGTCGCAGTGCCATGTATGCAAGTAAATATTTTTATTTGAATAAAAGGAGTTGGTTCTAGCAGAGAGCACTATATATATTTTTATGTGCATGTTGCATGTGATTTGGAGTTCTGGTCCATGTCATCACTGAGGAGACGATAGGTTGGTGCATCCATCCCAGTCTGCCCAGCCCCTTGATTGATTTCCAGCACATTGGACTTCCCATTCTCCACAGGAGACTACATCCTATGATATCACAGTAACCACCCCATATGGGAATGTGCGTTTGACCCATCTATTGATTCAGGGGTCTTTTAGAAAGGTGAGCTGCTAATATTTCCTGTGATGGAGACTCTGCACGAAGTCACCTTCAAGAATATATCCAGAAGCAAATCTTGTCATCATTTTGGGAACTCATGCGTCTGGCTTTCTATGTATTTCCTTTTCAATTATTCCATTATTTGTTTGTTTAGCACTGCACTTTTGTAGTTTATGTAAAAGGTTCAACACACAGGAAATGCTCTGTTATTTAGGCTCCATTCACACTAGTGCAACTTGTCATGCAAGTTTGGACACAAAGTCACTTGACTAGTTGCAGCCCATTGATTTTAATGGCACCCGTTCCAATCTATGCAACTTAAAAGCTCAGCTTCGTTGATGTGACTTTCTAGTGACTTGAGTGCCAGAGAGTGTAAAGTCGCATAAAATTCGTATCAAAGTCACACTCCAAAATCACACTTGCAGTTGCACTAGTATGAACAGAGCCTTAGATGAAGGAATGCAAGACCAAAGATAAATCTTTCAGGGAACTCTTTAGCACAAATACATTTCTAGAAGAATTTCAGTTGACATATTTAAGAGTGCTGCTAATAATGACGATGACCCCCTGTTAATTAATCCTATAAAGTTTAATTCAAATACCACAATAGGTAATAAAACGTCTTGGCACTGTTATGTTGACTGAACACAACATGATAAAAAGCTGGAATCCCCTTTAACAACTGGGTTTTTAGCTTTCATTTTCTAATCCACCTTAGAGGAAGGGGTATTTGCTATGGACAACACAGTTTATACCGATTTACAGAATGCAGTACTGTTCTTACTCTTGCAATATATTGTATATACTACAGTGCATACCTATAATTTAATTTGACATGGGCACGAAGATGAAAAAACATGAACAGAATATGTACCACCTACATGTCTGACTACAAAGGGGGACTTGTTCTCTGTCTCTTTCTTGAATGTATAAGGTCCTAGGTTTAAATGGGCCAGTCTTTGCTTGGAGTCCTCAGATAACTCACACATGCGCCGGTTTGTGTAGGGTGATGGTGAGCGGGATTTAGATGCGATAGTAGGCTGCTCATATCTTCTGGATGTCCTGAAGGAGGCACTTTTACGGACAGGCGTAGAAAACTGTAAATGAAAAATACAAGAATCGTCAAACATCTTATTGCTACAAAGATCTGGAGCCATGGGGAATCAAGGCATACACCCAGGTAAACAGTTAAATACACAGTTGAAATACATGTATGTGTACAAATGTGCTTGCAAAAGGATTTGTAGTTCTCTTCAGCAGATCTTGTGCCTTCCGGCACAGCATAAAAGGCAAGTGACACTCCAATCTCTTGGTTCAGGTTTACAGTTAGCCTGAGTCCTCACTCTGCCTAATTGCAAATTTGGCAAAGGACTGGCATCATGCCTTTTGACTGATGTAGCACCCTCCTTCTTTATAGCAGGCTGCTAGACAAACTTAGTTAGTTATTTCTAGAAGTATAGTGGGAGGGAGGGCAGTACCAGCAGCCTGACTATTTATGGTTATCTAGCCAATTCCTGGGGAGGCGTGCCCAGTAGGTGGAGGGAGAGCCCATAAACATTCAGAGGCCTGGCAGCCAAGGTGCAGAGTATGAGGGTCCAGCCTTCTGGAAGAGACCCTTGTGTCAGGGGCTCGGCTCTGGGGCAGAGAGAGAGAGGAGAAGCCTGAGGAGTCCCTTTTGAAAACATCAAGGTCCCAGCCAAGTGTAGCTGGGGGGCCTCTTGAAGTGAGACCAGAGAGAGAGCCTGGGTCAGAACCTGGATAGAGCCAGGAGAGCAGGGGTGAGGAAGCTCCATTACTGTGGGACTGAGTGAATACTTAGTCCTGTTACACAGAGACATGACTGTGGGGTTCTTTTCCCTACAAGCCAGTGCAGTGCAGCCAGGAGCTGTGCAATACAGCCAGGAGTTGTGCATAACTGCCTAAGTGTGTCCTGTGCAGCCAGGATCTGTGTAATACAGCCAGGAGTCATGCAAGTCAGCCAAGAGATAGTATATTTCCGCCTAAGGTTGTGCAATACAGCCTGCGTTTTTGAGCAGACAGAAGCCTAGTAGGTCCTCAAGTTCTATAGTTCCTGCATATCCCATGCTCCCATCCCTATCCAAGTTCCTATTAACAAAAAAAAAACCTGAAGTGCATGTGCGGAGGTCTGCAAGATGGCCGCTTAACCTAGGCGCTCCGCACTGCTCCGGTCTTCTGTTCCCCCGCCACAGCCTTGGACCACCAGCGATAGACCTGGGAACACCCAGGGAATAATCTGATGTCCGGAGGCTCTGCTAGGAAGAACTTATCCAGTCATCTGGACCACATCCCGCCGCAGGCCTATCTATCCAAGATGGCGGCCACTACCACACAAGGCATGGACTGTGATACAGAGAAATCCATAGCTGACCAAGATGCCTCGAGCCCTGCTATACCTCCTATAGTAAATGTCACAGTGAGTAATCAGCCCCTATGTTGCACCTTCCCCAGCATCTAATAAATCGCTGACACCCATGAATGACTTTCTGGGGGCCCACAAACCCCATATTACCCCCACTGATTTCCCTTCCATGATAGCTGCTTTTTCCACAATGCTTTCCAGGGGTCTGGCCCAATTAGCTGCACAGATCCCCTCCTCCATCCATGCTGAGCTGCAGCATTTGGGATCACGTATGGAAATCATGGAAAAGAATGCTGATCAATCTGTAGCCAGAATTAACCAAACACTTCCAGAATACAGGATTATCCAGGATCAGTTGGAAACTGCATTGTCCAAAATAGATGACCTTGAAAACCGTTCAAGACGATACAACTTCAAAGTCAGAGGACTCCCTGAAACAGTAAAAGAAGTTAAGTATGCATTTTGTTCCTTCAATGACTTAATCCCAGACATCTCAGAACACCGTTTGGAATTGGACAGAGTGCACAGAGCCTTGCAACCAATGCGATCTGATTGTCTACCAAAAGACATTATAGTTAAACCCCACTATTACTCTGTCAAGAAAGAGGTGATGAAATTGACCAGGAATTCAGATGGGCTCACTATTAAGGGACATCGGGTCCAGGTCTTTGTGGACCTCTCCCCCTTTACTGTACAAAGATGTCGCTCTCTGAAACCCCTCCTTCAAGTTCTGTCTCAAAAGGACATAATATAGATGGTCCTTTGCATTTCGCCTAAACTTCTCGTATCGGAACAAGGTCCATAGCCTCTTATTTTTTGAAGGTGGAACGCCTGCTCCTACACCTGGGGATGATTACCCAAGAGATCCCTCCTTCTTCCACCGCCAGGAGTCCCTCGTCTGCCAAAAGGCCTTCTCCTCCTAGTCCACTTACTCCGGTTTGGCAGAAACAACAACTGAAGAGGTTAAGGGACTCTCAACCTTCCTGAGGAAGTCTTTTGGATTAAGGACAACTTTTTGTGTGCTTAATGGAACTGATATTTCCTCACCCCCACGATTCATGCTAGCTTTTAGCATGAGTTTCCTAGGGAACTCCTCCAAAGGGGGGGCTGGAATTTCTCATCCCCAATGTTTGATGAGTTCAAAGTCTAATTTGTCTTAAAGTTTTCAAGGTTTTTCTTATACCATAAAATACAAAAAACTATCAGCGCAAACCCAATATATGTGATAAAATAACTCAACCTCAATTCACTGTGCATAAATCAGGTGTGTGAAAGTATATAAGTGGTATCCGGCAGCATACACCAATCGTGTTTCACAAATCACAATAAACTATAAATCCTACCAAAATGTGATGCGCCAGAAATATAATAAAAAAGTGATGACTTTAAATACAATAAATCATATCCAGTTCATAAGGCACATAGCAATGTGTGTGCTTCCAATAAAGTGATATGAAGAGTGTCCCCGCTACCGAGGAAGTCAAAGGAGCATCACGCTCGACGTAACGCGTATAGGGGGACGGAGCGTGCATGGCCGACGCAGAGTCTCTCTCTGGTAACAGATCGCTGACATCGCTTATACAGCAGGCACGGCTGAGTGCCCAACAAATGTGAGTTGATCTGCCTTTCTCTAATAAAGCACACCCTTATTAGTAAGCAGAGAGCACTAGATTTCTTCATCTGTTTTTTATATGTCCCGGGATCCCTCGAGGTGCAATACAGTGTGGCTCTTTCCTGGAAGTCTGATCCATGATACATGTGATTGCTGGCCCATTTGGGTCCTTCAGGAAGGTGAGAGGCTAATTCACCTGGTGGAGGGATTCACTAATTGGTGTTTACAACTTGTTTTCATCACTGGATTTTCTTCAATTGGATACGGGGACACTCTTCATATCACTTTATTGGAAGCACACACATTGCTATGTGCCTTATGAACTGGATATGATTTATTGTATTTAAAGTCATCACTTTTTTATTATATTTCTGGCGCATCACATTTTGGTAGGATTTTCTTATACCATCCCTTAGTTATACTTGGGTATATTTATTGTTAAGTTACAGCTAGGATGTCATCCAGGGTGGCTTCTCTTTGGTGGGGCGAACTCTGAGACCCACTATACTCACTGGATACAATACTCTATGATTGACCCTGTGACGTTGCCTCTTTGATGTTCCAGGTGGGTAACAAAGAAACCTTTGCTGCTGAATTGCTTGACAGGGGTTAAGGAGCAGCTTGGTGACAATTGTTCAGGCCCTAATCCCTCCCTGTTTTTAAGGAACGGTGCTCTGTTTATTTGAAGTTATCTATTATATCCCTAGGCGGGTGGACCGAAGTGGATACAATGCGCCTCCATCTGCCGCTGATGCGTTTAGGTTTTACTCTCAGTGGAAAATTGATGACGTTCCCCACTTTTTAGGGATATCACCATTTTCAGTTTTTTGGTGGGAAGTGGCTTGACCCTTCCTCACCTGGGTGGGTTACTGGGTTTTTGGTTTCATTGTTTCTCTAATTGTTGTCTTGCATTCATTTGCTTCTCGGTCTCTACCTTTTCTTTTTCTTTCTCTAACTTTTCCCTTTCCTATGGTCTGTCTGGAACCCCTCCCACATCTATAGTTACATAGTTTGTGAGGTTGAAAAAAGACATCAGTCCATCCAGTTCAACCTATGATGTGTGTGTGTGTTTGCTGTTAACCGTACATTGTATACCCCTGTATGTTGTGGTCTTTAAGGTGCCCATCTAATAGTTTTTTGAAACTATCAATACTCCCTGCTGATACGACTGCTTGTGGAAGAGAATTCCACATCCCCACTGCTCTGACAGTAAAGAACCCCTTACGTATTTTTAGCTTAAACCTTTTTCCTCAAGTTTTAGTGAGTGGCCACGTGTCTTATTGTATTCCCTTTCTCTAAAAAGTTTGTTCTTTATGCTAGGGTCGCCAGTACAATATTTGTACATTGTTATCATATCCCCCCTCAATTGTCTCTTTTCCAGAGAGAATAAGTTCAGTGCTTGTAGTCTTTCCTCATAGCTGATGTCCTCCATTCCCCTAATTATTTTTGTTGCCCTTCTCTGGACTCTCGATTGTCCTTCTCTGGACTATCGATTCTCTGTTGCCCTTCTCTGGACTATCGATTCCCAGGACTGAGACATTGGAAAGGCTGTGGATGCACTGCTCGGCAGGATGACCTGTCTTCACTGGGTGAGATTTTTTTCTATTTTGAGTTGTCCAAACCTGATCCATGGCTAATTCTAAACCTTCCAATATGATCATGCAGATGATATCCCACAATGTACAGGGTCTTAATTCCCCGGAAAAACGGCAGAAATTTGATACCCTAAAGACAGATGTTATTCTCCAACAGGAAACTAATTTCCCAATCTCTTACAACCCCTCCTTCCTTCACCAGAGCTTCCCCCAATTTTACCTAGCTAATGCCATAAACAAGACACGTAAAGTAGCAATTTGCTTTTCCATATGTTGCTACCACAAGGACTGGCATCTTTTAGCAGCCCATCAGGTAGTCATACTTATACAGTGCAAAGCTGGATCAATATAAGCATGCAATACAGATAATTATTGGAGCTCAGCTTTAATTATCTATTCTGGGGAGATTCTTAACATAAATTGATATTACCATTGGAGAACAGGTCCACTCCAATTATAAAAGGTTCAGTTATGTTAGCATAAAGAGTGCTTAGTGGATATCTTTATTACCCCTAATTGGTTCACCAAGTCACATATTTATCAATATGAATTTAAAATATATAGGAGCAACCTGAAATTAAACAAGGGGAACACTAGAGTGTATACAGGTGACCACTTCAATTATATCAACTGAGTTTCAGTGTCTATGCAATAAAAACACTTACTGTTAATTGAAGTCTAATTGAGCTGTCTGCTTTCTTTAGAGCAGAGGGATTTGTGGCAGTAAAACTTGTTGGCGGAAACAACAACAAAAAAAAATAATCAGGATCATTTCCTTTTTAATAGAAAAAGAGCCGCGGATATGGCTGCCTTTTACATAATGTCTTCTGTCATTAGACAAACAAGAACAAGATCTCTAACCTGTTTCTGCATTTTCTTTTTGTCGCAGGGTCACCGTTCAAGCGTACGTTTCTTTTTTTCCAACAAATCCCTGGAGGGGCCACAAAAAACAATAATTAAACATCAAGGTCTAAAAGAAAAGGCTATCGCAGGTAAATGTCAGGCGGTGTAACAAACTGGGGTTTAATTGTGAAGCATTCCCTTTGTAAGCTCCTGACTTTAATAAAGATAATTAAAAAAGACACGGGACTGCTAGGAAATGTCAAGCAGATAACATTTGCATTTCTGACGATTCAATTACAAATGATTACATTGCTTTGTACAACAATTAAGAGCTGACTTTTATTCCACTGGATTGTTTGGTTAGGATTGACGATTTTAAGTGGCGTTTCTGATAACCGTTTAAAAATGCATCTCAAGTGGAAGAGGAAAACAAGATTGAATGGGATTTGTAATCTAAATAACACATTGGCATTTCTTACTGAAGGGTTAATAATTAAGGCAAAACTCTAGGCAAAAAAATCAGAAACTCAGTTTATTGCCACAAACTGAACCAAATAGCAATGTATATCCACTTCCAGACCAGGCCTTTCCTGGCATGCTTTGTTTACATGTAGCAATCAGTATTTTTTGCTAGAAAATTAATTAGAACCCCCAAACATTGTGTGTGTATATATATATATATTTTTTTTTTAAAGCAGAGACCAATATTTTTGGTAAAATATAAAAGATGTTACGCTGAGTAAATAGATACCAAACGTTTCATGCTTTAAATTTGTGCAACAGCGACACACTATGTAAATATTACTATTCATAGCTGATGCTTTAAAAGCTTTTAACCACTTAAGCCCACGGAAGATTTTACCCCCTTCCTGACCAGGCCCTATTTTGCAATACGGCATTGCGTGACTTTAACGGACAATTGCGCGGTCGTGCGACACTGTACCTAAACTAATTTAACGTCCTTTTTTTTCCCACAAACAGAGCTTTCTTTTGGTGATATTTGATCACCTGTGCGATTTTTTTATCATGCGCTATAAACAAAAAAAGAGCGTCAATTTTGCAAAAATAACAATATTTTTCAAATTTTTTTATATGAAATTCCCCCAAAAAAATGTAAAAATCAAAATTTTTTAACATTTTTGTCCAATTTGTTTTATGCTACCTATGTTTGGTAAAAAAAAAAAAAAAAAAAAAAAAAAAAAAAAATCGCAAAAAGCGTATTTTGATTGGTTTGCGCAAAAGTTATTGCGTTTACTAACCAAGGGAAAGATTTTAGTCATTTTTGTTGTTTGTTTTTTTAACGAGTAATGGCGGCGATCTGCGATTTTTTTTTTTTGCAGGACTGCGACATTGCGGCGGACAGATCGGACCCTTGACTGACATTTTTGACACTTTTGGGGTTAACAGTGACATTACTACAGTAATCAGTGCTATACATATGCACTGTTACTGTAAAAATGGCACTGGTAGGGAAGGAGTTAACTTTATTTGAGAGGGAGGGGTTAAGTGTGTCCCTAGGGGCGTGCTTCTAACTGTGATTGGATGTGGGTACTGGTGTAAGAACAGAGATCAATGGTCCTACATAGCAGAACCGTGTGATCTCCATTCTTACACAGGGGAGAATGACAAGCGGCTGTGTTTACATTAGCCGCCTGCCTTTCTCCCACTCTAACGGACAATCGCGAGTGCCCGGCAGACATCGGGTCCGCCGGGCACACGCGCGGGGGGGTCCGGGAGCACTAGCTCCGTAGAGCCTCACAGGCTAGCGACGTAGATCTACGTCGCTTTGCCTGTGAGGGGCTGACTGCCGATGTAGATCGGCGTTAGGCAGTCGGCAAGTGGTTAAAAAGGTAACCACTTTCAATGCACAGAGGAAGCCTAGAATTACTGCCCATGATTTGACTTTCGCAGTGATACCTCGCTTGTGGGACGATGGCTGTGTTCGTTCGTTGTGGGACTGACATGTGCGTACGTCTTTTACTCGAGAGCACGGGTGAAGGTGGCACTTACATTTTTTTTTTTTTTTTAATTATTCATTCGTTTTTTCACTGTTTTAATTTTTTTCTTTTTGTTTTTATTGCTGTCACAAAGAATTTTAACATTCTTGTGACACCAAAAGGCATGTGAAAGGTACTCTTTATAGAGAGATCTGGGGTCTATAAAAACCCAAATCCCTCCTCTGCCCTTTAAAGCATTCAATCACACCAAGATGGGTGTTTTCAAATGGTTTTGTTTCTTTGGAAATGGCGCCGTTGACATCCGGGTAAACCAGAAGTGATGTCATGTCATTGCTTCTGGGTTGCCAAAGCTGGGAGCTGATCAAAGCCAGTCGGGGCTTTGATCAGCTCTCGGATCAGCCGGCGAGCGTGCAAGTATGTCGCTGGTCCGGAAGTGGATATACAAAAGAACAGAGAGGGCATCCCAGCCTAATGCATTATCTTTCAACATTGTTTTATTTAAAAAACAAGAAACAGGAAATAGGGATTATACTCCCAAACCGATCAAAAAGACAGGCTCATAATAAATATCCAAATACGCAACTGTTAGGCATACTTCCTGTACCTTGGGAAGATGCCACACCTCTAAAAGACTCTGGATGTCTCCCCTGTGCTTCACTGAATGTAATGCACTGTAGACTGCACTGAGAGGCTGACCCGGAAATGACATCAAACGCGTTGCTTTCCGGGTCAGTAACAAGGAGGGGAGTGTGTCCTCTCTGTTCCCTCCCTTCTACCCAGTGGACCCGCTATGTGGGTCCCGGGTAGGGTTGCCACCTCATCCCTTTATTCTAGGACACACATTAATTACACAGGTTCTGTGGCTGATTAAGGCGCTAATTAAACTCTTAGTGCCTTATGTGCATTATATTAGCCTCAGAACCTGTGTAATTACCGTAATATGTGTCCTGGTTTAAAATAATGATGTGGCAACCCTTGTCCCAAACCCACAGATGATGGGCAAGCAAAACCAGGTATACACGTTGGGGATGGGGGGGGCAGCATTTAGTTAAAGAGGTTGTAAACCTCCAAGAAAAAAAAAAAAAAAAACTGAAAGACAAAGGCATAATGAGCTAGTATGCATCACATACTAGCTCATTCTGAAATACTTACCTTAGAACGAAGCCCCTGCAGCGGCGCTCACACACCGACATGGCCGACATGTTAACCCGTCTTCCTTCCGGGTTCACGTCCTCCAGCCATCTGATTGGCCGAAGCTGCGATGACGTCACGCATGCGCACGGGAGCCGCCGTTCACGGCACAGGGCTCTGAAGGAAAGGTACGGGCGACCGTTCCTTCAGAGCGCATGCGCCAGTGATGTCACTGGCTGAATTCAAAGTAAATATCTCCTTAATGGTGCATATTTAGGAGATATTCACAGTACCTATAGGTAAGCCTTATCATAGGCTTACCTATAGGTACAAGTTACAGAGGACTTCCTCTTTAAAGCTGAACCAAACTCATGAATAGTTTCCCAAAACAGTTCAATTTAAGGCATGCTGTGAATGAGAACTCTCACAGTTGAACTGAACCACAAAATGGTTGGTATCATACCTAATTACATATGCAGCACCATGGCAACTGCAGATCAGAGGATAAGATGTCTACTTAAAGCGGAGTTCCACCCTGGATTTTTTTTTTTTTTTTTTAAATACCCCCGGGACAGTCAGGGCTAGTGCATTCCACAATGGCTAGCCTCTGATCTGTCCCGGGTTGCACTTACCTGTTAGGACAAATACTTACCTTGAAAAAGTATTGTGCAGCGCTGCCATCTCAGATGTGGGCAGCTTGAAGCCAGCGAGATCCCCTTCGACGTCAGGGCCGGTGCAGGCGCAATGATTCCTGGGAGCGATGACGTTCAGCTCCCAGGAATCATTGCAGAGCCAGGAAGTGACAACGGGCCGCGGCCGAGGAAGAAGGAAGTAAGGTAAGTATATTTTCTTCGCTACGAGGTAAGTAAAAAAAAAAAAAGCGATTATCCATTTCTTTCTCAGGTGACCCGGAGGGAGAAGATGGAGGTAAGTATTAAATTAGGGTGGAACTCCACTTTAACTGTTAAGAATAGGAGGGTTTAGTTCCACTTTAATCATTATTGAGAATTCTATTCTTTTTTATTTTTTACATAAAAGGTAATCTATGCTTAAAGCGGAGCTCCACTGGTCTGCCTCTTCTCCCTTCCCAACAGGTACTCACTAACGTTTCCAGCTCAGTTTACCATGCCAAACTGAGCTGGAAGTTCGCCCTCCCGACCCCCCCTTCCCCCGCAGCCTTCTGGGACACTTAACAGGTCCCAGAAGACTGCAGCCCATTCACAAAGTGCAGCACGCTTTCCACATGCGTAGTAGGACTCCAGCTGTGTTTCCCTTAGTCAGGATGGGGGTGCCTGTACCTGATAGCCAATTGAAGAATCGGCTTGGGTGAGGACACCGCTGGATGCCTGGACAGGTGAGTGCACTAACATTGCATTTTTTGGGGGGAGCCTAGAGCTCTTCTTTAAAGCCTAAATCCAGGAATTAGAAAAAAATGTACTCTTGCAGTGGGCCTTCGCTGCACTTCAAGGCTTATCTAGGGGGCTCCATCAACTGGCAGCATTACTTGCCCTTTCCCCACTCCAGCACTGCCCTCTTGAAGCTCTAGTCTGAGGGTGGTCCCTTTGCATCATTACATACAATGCAGGGCTAATAACCCAGCATTGTGTTCGTGAATGGGCAAGCGTGCCGCTGAAAGAAGTCTGCGCGAGCACAGAATAAGGTCAGTATTTTTCCTTATTCTGGCCCCCCTAGACATAACTATTAACCCCCCTTTTCCCTGAAAATTGTGTCAGAATGCTACACCCAATGATTTGCTCCAGAACCAAAAAAAAGCCAGGCTTCAACTGGTCTTGTATTCTTCTGGAATTTAACACATAAATATTTATATCATTTATTCACATGAATCTACATACAATTGTCCTGACCAATGCTGCAACCAACACTAAATCAATCAATGCCTCCCGAGCAGTCTAAAGTCATTAACATGCTGTCACCAACACTAGTCACTATTTGGGTGGAAGCCAATTACCAGCCTAAAGACTCCATGCAGATAGTAACCCTGATGAGAGACGACCACAGATCCCCAGTCTGTGTTTCTAAGGCTGTTATGAAATGCATCAGCTTGCCCCGTACATCAGAAAAACCAGGCCTTCTGTTCCACATCGGCTGGAAGATCACCGAATGACAGCTGGCCTAGTGCACATCATAAATCTTCTATTTTACTTTAATATAGGCTCATGCTTTGCATTCCGGCTCCCCAACAAATACGAATGTGCTGAATCGCTGTCGGGCAACAATTCCGTTTGCTGTGACAAATTACAGCCTTTCTGGTGATCTGCTTTATCATTCAAATATTAAAGACAAATAAAGTTCTATTAATATTAATACATGGTAGGGAAGCATTCTATCACTGTACTGTGTCTGGTGTCAGTGCATACACAGTGGAACATTCAGTATAATCCAGTAATAGGACCAGCTAGTCATAAATCTTGCATTTACTGATAATGACATATATATAACAGCACTTAGGTGAAGTGCCATATTATTCAGTAGAAATTGTATTTATGAGCACTTGAAGCCATGGGACGCATTCCAAAAACCTCTTCAAGGACTTTCTGCTTAGGACAAATCATGTCTGCAGCTGATCTTACAATGCCAAGCAATTTGCTTCCATGACGCCCAGTCTAAAAAGTAATAACTGCTGAGACAAAGTGACTGGAAGAGTCTTAAAGTGGTTCTCCAGTTAAATGTTTTATTTAATTATTGCAACAAGTCATGGGAAGCCCGTACACTATTGTTCATTTGGCCCCCAACAGATCTTCCTTTCCACCGTAAAGCCAAGGAGTATTGGGATTTCATATACAGTGCATCCGGACAGTGTTCACAGCGCTTCACTTTTTCCACATTTTGTTAGGTTACAGCCTTATTCTAAAATGGATTCATTATTTTCCTCAAAATTTTACAAACCATATCCCATGATGACAATGTGAAAGAAGTTTGTTTGAAATCTTTGCAAATTTATTAAAAATAAAAAATGAAAAAAGTCACATGTACACAAGTGTTCACAGCCTTTGCTCGATACTTTGTTGAAGCACATTTGGCACCAATTAAAGCCTCAAGTTTTTTTGAGTATGATGCTACAAGCTTGGCACACCTATTTTTGGGCAGTTTCTCCCATTCTTCTTTGAAGGACCTCTCAAACTCTGTTAGGTTGGATGGGGAATGTCGGCGCACAGCCATTTTCAGATCTCTCCAGAGATGTTCCATTGGGTTCAAGTCTCGGCTCTGGCTGGGCCACTCAAGGACATTCACAGTTATCTTGGCTGTGTGCCTAGGGGCATTGTCCTGTTGGAAGATGAACCTATGCCCCAGTCTGAGGTCCAGAGTGCTCTGGAGCAAGTTTTCATCAAGGATGTCTCTGTACATTATAAAAGAAATGTACATTGGAGACACAGGATATCCTAGGATATCCTTTCCTTGAATGATTGATATTAGAGCCTGTTTGACCCACTGGTGACACAGGGGTCTCCTATTTAGGTGAGCACAATAGAGTGCTTCTTGGTGAAGGGATTATCACCGTGTAGGGATATCTTCCCAGCACCCCGTCGTGGCCTCCAGCTACCAGCTTTTAAAGGGACTCTCAGGCTTTATGAATGGACTTTTATAGTTTTTAATTATTTAATTATGTATAATCTGCACTGCACTATATTTTCTCAATATGTCTCTGTACATTGCTGCATTAAAATTTCCCTCCATCCTGACTAGTCTCCCAGTTCCAGTTGAGGTGGACTCAATCAAGTTTTAGAAACATCTCAAGGTTGATCAGTGGAAACAGGATGCCTCTGAATTTTTGAGTGTCATGGCAAAGGCTGTGAAAACTTATGTACATGTGATTTTTTTTTCCATTTTTATTTTCAATACGTTTTTTTTTTAATTCCAAACAAACTTCTTTCACGTTGTTATTATGGGGTATTGTTTGTAATATTTTGAGGAAAAGAATGACTTTAATCTATTTTGGAATAAGGAAGTAACATAGCAAAATGTGGAAAAAGTGAAGCGCTGTGAATACTTTCCGGATGCAATGTATTTATTCATACAGGGGTTGATTTACTAAAACTGGAGAGTGCAAAATCTGGTGCAGCTGTGCATGGTAGCCAATCAGCTTCTAACTTCAGCTTGTTCAATTAAAGTAGAAGTTCAGCCTAAAACTAACTCTAATGCCTCGTACACACGCAACGATTATCGGCCGACCGATCGGCCGTCTTTTGTCCAAGTTGTGTTTTGTTGGTTGGAATGTGCCTAGACTGCACATGAATTTTCTCGGCCAACAAAAACCAACTTCAGAAGTGATGTCATGTGCTGGTTAACTTTCCGTGTGTTTTTTCTTCTCTGAGCATGCCCAGTCTTGCTCATCAGATTTTTGTCTGCCGAAATCTGTACTGACTGACCGAAAATCGGCTGTTGCGTTGACGGCCAACAAAAATTTTATAGTCTGCACACCAGATTTTATTCGGCCGAAAAGTCGGAGTCGGTTGTCGAAAGCATCCTACTAACCGGCCGAAAATCGGCCGATCGGACGTTGGCCAAAAATTCACGGCCAACTGGCAGCCACATTTTAAGACTAATCTAACTAACTCAGTTAAGCAAAAATCCCTAAACATACCTTTTCTGCAGCTGGTCTGCTCCGGTCACAGGCTGAGCTGTCAGAGGCGGCTTCTCTGTGTGGGCGGGTGCAGAAGAGGCAGTTCCATAGAAACTCTGTGGGTGACGTCACTTCCCAGGCGTTGTCGGCTGTCTCTTCTACACAGCATCCGCCGCTGGAGACCAGAACAAATCGGCTGCAGAAAAGGTATGTATAGCGATTTATGCTTTACAGTGTTAGATAGATTTGGATAGATTTTAGATTGGATAGATTTAGAATGTGGCTTGGTCTGGGTCTCCCATGATATGGCTTCCATGCAAGCGAAGCTAGTCTAGTCTCAACATTCATTTTACGTCATCCATGTATCCACACTTTCTCGTCTGGTATAGCCTATCTCCCTATATACTTGTCCATCTCCGGCTGGCTAGATCTTTAAGTGAATAGTTAGCCTTCAGTCTTTTGCCCGTTTCCTTCTGTCCCTGGTCTGCACCTGCACTGGGGACCTTCTATAAAACGTGCTGCAACATTTTTAAACTTAATATTTGGCCTATTCATCTATGTATATTCCACCCACATCCCCTGAAGAAGACGGTTTCACAGTTGAAACGCGTTGGGAATGATTGCTGAATATCTAATAAAGAGTATATATGCTATATGGTATTTTTACATCTAATTAGGAGATACAAGTAATAGCCTAGAAGTCATGCTCTCTAGACTTGAGGAATTTGTAAGGTGGATGAGTCTGGCAGCAGCATTCATGATGTACTGAAGGGGAGATAGCCTATGTAAAGGTAATCCAATGAGGAGGGAGTTGCAGTAGTCGAGGCGAGACTGGAGGGAATTAGAAGCTTTGTGGTGTCATTGGTTAAAAAGGGATTATTCTGGAGATGTTGAGGAGGTTGAGGTGGCAAGCTTTGCAAAGTGAATAGATGTGGGACGGAAAGGATAGTTCAAAGTCCAGGACTACACCTAGCACCCTGTCACATGGAGATGGGCTGATAGATGTGTAATTGATCTTGACAGAGGAGTTGGGGGAAGAGGCACGCAGGGGGGCAAATATTATAAACTCGGTTTTGGATAGATTTAGTTTGAGGAAGTGGTGCGACATCCAGCCTGATATGTCTGTTAGTAAATTAGTGATACATGAGGAGACTGAAGAAGTGAGCTGAGGAGTAGATCGATAGATTTGGGTATCATCAGCAAAGAAATGGTATTGAAAGCCATAGGAGGCAATCAGCTGACCCAGGGAGGAGATTTACAAAGAGAATATACAGCAGAGGCTCGGAAGCGAGCACGCAGCGGTTCCCCTAGGGCAAGCTGCTTTCTCTGGGGGCACTGTTTGAAGGGGAGGAGCCAGCAGCGCCGGTGGGGGACCCAAAAAGAAGAGGATGAGACCTGCTCTGTGTAAAACCATTGCACAGAGCAGGTAAGTATAACATGTTTGTTATAAAAAAAAAAAAGAGTCACTTTAAGTATTGGAGTGAACAGTGCGTGTTTTAGAGAGTTGGGGAAGATGCAAGAAGAGAGATTGAAGATGTGAGTTAGAGAGTGTAGAATAGAGCCAGAGGGTGACCCTAGTAATTGCAAGGGAACTGGGTTCAGGAGGCAGGTGGTTAGGTGGCTATTAAAAAAAAAAAGTTTAGTGACCTCATCTAGTAGTAATAATCAGGGAAGTATTGAGTGTACCTGTGGGCAGTGATAAGTAGGGGAGGTTTCTGTAGTAGAGATCCCATCACAAATTGTATTAATTTTATTTTTGAAGCGATTAGTGATTTCCTGGGCAGTAGATGCAGGCAGTGGGAGATGAAGTAGAGAGTTAAAAGCAGAAAACAGTTGATAGGGACTGGATGAGAAGGTGGTAATGAGAGTGATAAAATAGGTCTGCTTGGCAGTGTGGAGGCAGGAGTTGTAGCTTTGGAGGTGAAATTTATATTGGTTAAAGTCCTTCTGAGATGTAAGCCTGGTACACATTACTAGTTCTTTTTCATTCAACCCAGCAGGATGAACGTAAAAAAAATTGACAGCTTAAGTCGTAGCCACTGTACTAACTATCTGATGTTAGTACAGCAACCTCCCCTGCTGTTCTATTGTGCTCTGACAGGGGGACGGCCCCCCACCAGAACACTCTGGACAATGCTCTCACCCATTGGCATAGAGCGCTGATCAGGATCCAATCGGCAGACCTTTTTCAGTCATGCTCCTTCTTCAGAAGTCGGCATCTGTTGGACCGGCTGCAGTACACATGGGCCGAATGTCAGCCGGTTTCTAAATGAACCGTCCAATGCCGCTCGAAATTCAGCCCGTGTTCTATGCTTATGTCTTATGCCACAGATACTTAAAAACGCAGGTACGATTTTTGAGACTTCTGCTGTCATCTGTTTGGGAAATAAGATGGTGTGCAGGCACCCGACGTCCTCCTTATCATCTGACAAAATCATACGCAATGCTGCACAATAAAAATCTGTGGCTTTGTGTAACGCACCTGCTGGCTGGTTGACAATTTCTGGGGACATTTTTAGGCATTTTACCAAGGCACCCCTGAGGAACCCAGAGGGCACCCTGGTTGCAAAAGGCTGCCATGGACATTTATATTTAAGCTCAATGGACTTGTATCCATCGCTGGAGGGGGACGCCAAACCGCAACCGTGTAAGCTATGGTTCAGTGTTTAAGGACTGAAACAGGTGGTAAGGAGGCGTTATGTTGCCGTCTCACCTGTCAAACATCCTCACAGTCACAGATCATTCTATAGAGGACAAAACTTATATAAATGGGCAGGGCTGAATTCCACATGTGTCTACAGCATGACATTCTGCAGTGTGCAAACTCCTCTACATATGGGAAAGAGCACAGAGTATACAGTAGGTGGGACTGAGATAACATGAGATGAATTGTCAAAGTGCTGCACAAACTGGGGTCCCAAATTAACTTCTCTATTTCCATTTCAATGTTTTATGTTCACTATTGAAAGGGGTCTACATTTAAAAGGTTCTAAGCAAAATACAACCTACATTGGAGGCACAAGCAACATGAACACAGTGCAGTTGCAACTACATACTAAATGCAGGTACTTACAGGCACTTGAGAAGCAGCGCTTGTTCTCTGGGGATAAAAGAATACAGGCATTCATAGGTATTCACCATCCACACTAATAGCTAAGAACCAGTGAGTTTATAATGGTTACTAGGGTGAGGATTCCTGTTGGTGAAGCTGTTACCAGGGAGGCGATAGCCACAGCAGCCTGTTGATTATTCAATGAAAAAAAATAATGTAGGCAGTTTTGCTGACCTGGACATGGTGCTGTTATATAGGCAAAAAATTTGGGGGAGCATACCCATGTATTTCTAAAGCTGCTGCAGCTATGAACCAAAAGACATGTATATTAAAAAAGAATAGCGCGCAAATGCAAAAGAAATTACTACCAAATCTGAAGACAATCCATAAATAAAAATGGGGATTTGGTCCCACCATATGGCCATATCGTGCTCAAGCCCACTACTGCGTCAAAGTACCCCATGGTGCTGTTATATACTGTATACGAGTACTGCTACATGCAACTGTAATACAAAGTTAAAACACAGCTAAATATTATCATGCTTAATGTGGATCTGTCAGTTAGGCCCCTTTCACACTAGTGCGACTTGTCCTGCGATTTTGGACTGCTTTCAAAATCACGTCAAAATCGTGGCAAAGTCGTGTCAAAATCGCGCTGCAAAATCGCGGTAAAATCGCGTTGCATAAGTGTGAAAGGGGCCTAAATTTACAAGTCTGCATTAAATAATTCTCCACAACATACCAGCAACACAATTCTAAGAAAAGAAACTCCACGTTTTATCCTTGAGCTCCAATCCAATGACTTTGCCTAGGCTGAGATGATGCTCTCAGTTTGCTGCAGGCAAAAGGAAGCATTTTCCCAGTCTCCTCTTCCCCAGTGATCAGACTGCAACATTATAACTTTGTAGCAAGTCACAAGATGTGAGGAAGCATTAGGTTAGGTTCACACTTTTCTGCAGGGGTGTACTGCACTAACATGCATGTTAAGTCCTGCTTTACTGCAAAGCATTGTTAATGCACATTACATGCATTAGTGCATTTTTAAGGAAAGGGTTGGGACTTTAAATGAGGTACATTGATGATGGTGGATAATTAGTATAACACGTGAACCTGATAGAGATTCATGTATATAAAATAAGGGGATAGTATTTGTAGGAACAAGTTTTTTATTGCCTTGTTGGTGGATAGTAAAAAATGAATATTCATCATGGTTACAGCAATTCATATGGTAAAACATTACAATAATAAAATATGCCCCGATGCACCTCCATCCCTCAATAACATAGAAAGTTGCAAAGATTTGCCCTTGGGACTTTAAGACCCCGTTCAGACAGGGGCGAAGCGAATTGCTGGGGCGACCTGTGAAGTCGCGGTGCACAGCGAGCACCGCGACCTAGGCGCGACATGCGCAGACTTCATATCATTGAAGTCAATGCAAGTCGCCTCCAGGTCGCCCCAAAGTAGTACAGGACCCTTTTTCTAAGTCGGAGCGACTTGTGTCGCTCCTATTAGAACGGGCCCTGTTCTAATCAATGGCAGGTGACCCACCGCAACTTGTCAGGCGACCAAGTCGCCTGACAAGTCGCGCTAGTGTGAATGGGGTCTGAATGAAGTGCAACACGCCCAATGATACAATGTAAAAAGCAAGTTTATTTAACATACAATGAACTATTATTATTTAACATACAATGTGAACAATCACAGGTCCCATGGGTCCAAATTTAATCTACAGCAGCAAACAGTGCCTTAGACCTACTCCTTGTAAGTGTGTGGGTGACCACGCACACCCCTTGTCTCTTTCTACCCACGTTGACTGCCACTGTCAAGACATGGAAAGCTGTCTGCCAACAGGCGCAGGGGATACATACTGAAGCTCTTTACCGGCTCCCCTTACTATCGCTGCAACTCATATCACCAAATTTACCAATAGCCACTGGCTGGAATCATGACAATTGGAGAGCTCTTCCACCTTCAGACACTTAGGAGCTTCCTCCAACTCTCATCGCTCTATAACCTTCCCAGTAAAGACTTTTACATATACAGTGCCTTGCGAAAGTATTCAGCCCCCTTAA
This sequence comes from Pelophylax lessonae, assembly GCF_965119305.1. NCBI lineage: Eukaryota > Metazoa > Chordata > Amphibia > Anura > Ranidae > Pelophylax > Pelophylax lessonae. The sequence goes on along the minus strand of NC_138775.1, from coordinate 247,021,771 downwards.
ACTTTTGCGACCTTTTGCCACATTTCAGGCTTCAAACATAAAGATATAAAACTGTAATTTTTTGTGAAGAATCAACAACAAGTGGGACAAAATCATGAAGTGGAATGAAATTTATTGGATATTTCAAACTTTGTTAACAAATAAAAAAACTGAAAAATTGGGCGTGCAAAATTATTCATCCCTTTACTTTCAGTGCAGCAAACTCTCTCCAGATGTTCAGTGAGGATCTCTGAATGATCCAATGTTGACCTAAATGACTAATGATGATAAATAGAATCCACCTGTGTGTAATAAAGTCTCCGTATAAATGCACCTGCACTGTGATAGCCTCAGAGGTCCGTTTAAAGCGCAGAGAGCATCATGAAGAATAAGGAACACACCAGGCAGGTCCGAGATACTGTTGTGGAGAAGTTTAAAGCCGGATTTGGATACAAAAAGATTTCCAAAGCTTTAAACATCCCAAGGAGCACCGTGCAAGCGATAATATTGAAATGGAAGGAGTATCAGACCATTGCAAATCTATGAAGACCTGGCCGTCCCTTTAAACTTTCAGCTCATACAAGGAGAAGACTGATCAGAGATGCAGCCAAGAGGCCCATGATCACTCTGGATTAACTGCAGAGATCTACAGCTGAGGTGGGAGACTCTGTCCATAGGACAACAATCAGTCCTATACTGCACAAATCTGGCCTTTATGGAAGAGCGGCAAGAAGAAAGCCATTTCTTAAAGATATCCATAAAAAGTGTCATTTAAAGTTTGCCACAAGCCACCTGGGAGACACACCAAACATGTGGAAGAAGGTGCTCTGGTCAGATGAAACCAAAATCAAACTTTTTGGTAACAATGCAAAACGTTATGTTTGGCGTAAAAGCAACACAGCTCATCACCCTGAACACACCATCCCCACTGTCAAACATGGTGGTGGCAGCATCATGGTTTGGGTCTGCTTTTCTTCAGCAGGGACAGGGAAGATGGTTAAAATTGATGGGAAGATGGATGGAGCCAAATACAGGACCATTCTGGAAGAAAACCTGATGGAGTCTGCAAAAGACCTGAGACCGGGACAGAGATTTGTCTTCCAACAAGACAATGATCCAAAACATAAAGAAAAATCTACAATGGAATGGTTCACAAATAAAAATGTCCAGGTGTTAGAATGGCCAAGTCAAAGTCCAGACCTGAATCCAATCGAGAATCTGAGGAAAAAACTGAAAACTGCTGTTCACAAACTCTCTCCATCCAACCTCAGTGAGCTTGAGCTGTTTTGCAAGGAGAAATGGGCAAAAATTTCAGTCTCTCGATGTGCAAAACGGATAGAGACATACCCCAAGCGACTTACAGCTGTAATCGCAGCAAAAGGTGGCGCTACAAAGTAATTTTGCACGCTCAATTTTTAAGTTTTTTATTTGTTAAAAAAGTTTGAAATATCCAATAAATTTCGTTCCACTTCATGATTGTGTCCCACTTGTTGATTCTTCACAAAAAATTACAGTTTTATATCTTTATGTTTAAAGCCTGAAATGTGGCAAAAGGTCGAAAAGTTCAAGGGGGCCGAATACTTTTGCAAAACACTGTACCTAAGGATTCGCCATATTCTCTCTGTTGTTTGGACATCCTCATCACTGACTACCAAAGAAGGTCTCTCATTGATTACTGAAAAGAAAAAGAACTCTAAAGGCATATCTGGCTTCTACCAACTCTTGACCTGTCCCACCTCTACTAACAAACTTGCAGCAATTACTTTTTGGGAACCCAAACTACAAATTTCTTGCCTCGCAATGACGTGGTATCACGCTCTCCGGCTGCCACTTACTATATCCAGAAACGTCTCGCATTGGGAAACACTTATGAAAATATACCATAAATGGTACTACACCCCAGACAGACTTAATACTATTTTGCCCTCTTGCTCTCCGAAGTGTTGGAGAAACTGTACTGCAACTGGAGACATCTTCCACATATGGTGGGAGTGTCCAATAATCCGCCCTTACTGGAACAGGGTTTCGTCCCTCATCTATAATGTGACTAACATTGTTCAATGCCTCACTCCACAAATAGCCCTCTTTGGTCTCAGCCCTCTTCCATTGACCAAAAAATGCCACCCAATTACGCACCATATTCTGATCTCGGCACACCTAGTGTTAGCTCGGGCTTGGAAAAACCCCTCCTCGCCAACCTTCGAGGCATTATTTAATTCCACCAATGACCATTGCAACATGGAATACCTCTTCTCTAAAACACACCTCACAGAAGATAGATTCCGGGAGCATTGGTCATTGTGGCTATCTTACCCTAAAAGCATTAAAATCTGATTACCATTTTACTAACGCACTCTGACTCACCCGGATTTACCCGTAATTGCGATTTAACTTTAGACCAGAGAGGACCACGGTGGCATCCATATCCATATTAACCACTTTACCGCTGCTCACTAGAGCTCTACTGCAGCAAAGTGGTTCGTTATCGTCTGGCAACGTAGACCTACGTCGCCAGGCACTCCCCCTTCTCGGCGGCGCACGCGTGCCGCCGGAGGCTCGATCCCACTGTATTCAGTCACAAAGGGGAGTCGTGCCAGGGGAGGAGCGGCAATCACCGCCGCTCTTCCCTGGTCGTCGGGGAATCTAGTGTGGAGATCCGCCCACTTGTGTAAACAAAGTGGGCGGATCTCCTAAGTGACAGGAAGGGTCAGATTGCAGGGTTCAGCATAGCTGAACCTGCGATCTGTCCCTGTGTCACTCAGTCACCTCCCCCCACACACGTCAGTAAGCACCAGGCATACATTAACCCCTCCCTCTCCAATAAAATTAACCCTTTCCCTGCCAGTGTCATTTTTTACAGTAACAGTGCATATTTATAGCACTGATTACTGTAGTAATGTCACTGGTAACCTCAAAAGTGTCAAAAATGTCAGTCAAGGGTACGATCTGTCCGCCGCAATGTCGCAGTCCCGCAAAAAAAAAAAAAAAAAAAAAAAAAATCGCAGATCGCCGCCATTACTCGTTTAAAAAAAAAAAAACACCAAAAACGACAGAAATCTTTCCCTTAGTTAGTAAACGCAATAACTTTTGCGCAAACCAATCAAAATACGCTTATTGCGATTTTTTTTACCAAAAATATGTAGCAGAAAACAAATTGGCCTAAAATGATAAAAAAAAATAGATTTTTACATTTTTTTGGGGGGGAATTTCATATAAAAAATGTGAAAAATATTGTTATTTTTTCAAAATTGTCGCTCTTTTTTTGTTTATAGCGCAAAAAGTAAAGATCGCACAGGTGATCAAATACCACCAAAAGAAAGCTCTGTTTGTGGGAAAAAAAGGACGTAAATTTAGTTTGGGTACGGCGTTGCATGACCGTGCAATTGTCAGTTAAATTCGCACAGTGCCGAATCGCAAAAAGTGGCCTAGACGTAAGACAGCAAAATCCTCTAGTGGTAAAGTGGTTACATTCACACCTTATTACCTCTCTACGCATGTTCACCTGATACCAGATACAGGCACAATCTCTCTTTGATCCCTTCTATTACTATTACCTGCTCTTATTACTATCAGTTGTGTTAAAGCTCTTATTCTGCATATTGATTACTTCATGCTATGTACCTTCACTGCATCAGTTGGCCGATTGCCAAATGTGAACGCATTGTTTAGTTCTTTGTTGACTCAATGTATAGTGCATAAAAACCAATAAAATGTTTAAAATAAAAATAAAATGGTAACCCGACGCATTTCATGAACAATCGTTCACTTACTCAGGGGTTGATGTGATACATGGTTTCTGAGAAATAAACAGTTTGTGGCATGTAATAAAGATAGTAGGTAATGTTATGCTAATGCGAAACACCAAGGGACCAATACTTACAAATCTTTTAAAAGAAATTGCATGCTCATGGTCCATTGGCTGCAGATGGGAATGTTTATCCCAGGAGCTGTGGGCCTGGGATCCATGAGGGCCCAGCAGGACTCTAACCTCAGTTCGTCTCTGGGTGACCGGATTGAAGCGCTACAGACCCCGCGGCCTACTCGCGGTACCGCCGCCGGCTCGTGTGCTGTTGCATCTGAGGGCCTAGGCAAACACCGCCCGGTAAGGAGACCTGCCATCCGCTCCCTGTGCCCCCACAGACACAATCTCCTTCCCATCTGACACCCGGGGACGCGCGGGAGCTGCCTCTCACGTCCACTTCTGAGGCCTTCAGCGGCCGGCCACCATTTTCTCAGGGCCTGTACTCCCCTCCATCACTCGCAGGTCTGCAGGCTCTTCACCACTCAGGCCTCATTGCGTACCTGCCTGCTCTGCTCTCTTCCCGACCAGACTCCAGGCACTTTCACACGGCTCCATCTACTCACTGTATAGCTGCGGCCCATTATTATGAATATTAAATAAAGGTTCCCGACCCCTGAAATATAGTGTATGGCTCTCACTGAATTACATTTGAAAATATGTGGTGTTCATGGCTCTCTCAGCCAAAAAGGTTCCCGACTAAGCTGGTCTAAGCCCTGAAGATAAGTGAGAGGTAGTGGGTGCCGATGGGGGCCCTGAAGTGTTTAGCAGTGCAGCAGTAGTACAAGTAGCTACCTCAGCAAGGAGTGCTTAAGGGAGCTCAAAGAGGACTTCTTTATGTGAGAAAGCAGTCCAAAGTCAGTTTGGAGTTAAAGCGGAGTTCCACCCAAAAGTGGAACTTCCGCTTTAAATAGTCCTAACCCCCTGACATGCCACATTTGGCATGTCATTTTTTTTTGGGGGGGGAGCGGGTACCTAGTTTTGACAGGTACCCGCTCCCACTTCCGCTCGGAGCGCCGCGGCGCCCTGAGCGGAAGTTCTCCTCTCTCCCTCCCTCCCTGCAATCTTCTGGGACATGTCAGAGGTCCCAGAAGATTGCCGGCCAATCACGACGCATAGCGCAACTCACGCATGCACAGTGCGTACCCGGCTGTGAAGCTGCAAACTGTCACAGCCGGGTGCCCACATCAGTGATTTTTTTTTTTTTAAAGCCCGTAGCGTGTGCAACACACTCAAAAGACTCCACCCGGTGCATAAAAAAGTGCACACACACAAAGTGAGAACACAAAAAAGCACAGGGTGTGCGACAACGTATGGTCTTCCCTCCGAAGAGGTAGGACCCGAAACCTCAATCCCCCGGGGCACAAGACTCCTGACAGGGACATAAGGTACTCATGGTCTGTCTGGCCGAAACCAGACCGACCCCGTTCTTCAGGGGGACTGCCGAAACAGCCCCCACCGAGTACTAAGTAGGGCTCCCCTGAAGGGAGACCCCATGGGAGAGGGCGAACTAAGCCAAAAGGCCATATCCACCCCCTCCCAAGACTTAAGGCAGGGCCCGAGGACCCACACACTTCAGTCTGTGCAAATAAAGAAAAAAGGTGACAGTGCAGTGACGGACTCCAAAGAAAAAGACAAACAAACACAAAGGTGGGGAAAGGGAAGTGGGGAAAGTGCGATGGTGCCATGTGAGGGACGAAGGCAGGCCTTCCAGCCGGAATAAAAAATTCCTCTGGTGCAAGCCAAAAGGCCTGTCCCAAGAGGCAGGTGTGAAAAAGGTGTGCAGTGACCAAGGTGCCGAAAAAACTCACAGCGAGCTGCCCCTCACCAGTGAGAAATTAAGGCACCCCTGGGCTGCCACCCCAGGGGCACTTACACTACGGGCTTTTTCCATCTCAGCCCCCGGCCAGACCGAGTGTAGCCTATCCCCACCAGCAGACATCAGAACCTGGACAGCTTAGAGAGAGCTCACCTCCCCTGGGGACAGGCCCGTTAGCCAGCCAGCTCAAAACCCAGGAGAGAGAACCCTCCCCTCGCCATCCTGTTCCTCAGCCCATTACATCCAGGAGCAGTTCCACCGGGCTCACCCTCCAGACCGGCTTTCCTGCTCCCTTCAAACTGGTTAGGACAGTTCAACCCATTCAAATCAGAAGGCGGCGGGCCCCGCATGCTTTCCCAGATGACCTACTCCCCATACCTCAATATTTAGAGCGCTCCAGGTTTCGGTCATACTGGTACTAGCTAAGGCCCATACCAACTGATAAGAACAGATACTACACTTGATCTCAGCCAAAAGGCCGAGAAGCGGTGCCCACATCAGTGATGCCGTTGCCGCAGGGCAGAGAGGGAGAAGACGGTGCATCGCTGGACCGTGGGACAGGTGAGTGTGCGGTTAGGCTGGAACTCCGTTTTAACAAGCAGCAAGCCAAGACATTGACCGTCATCTAGCCAGCGCCAATCGGCATTTTTCAGTTGTCCCTAGCAAATTGTGCATAGTTGAGCCAAAGGAGTATCCCACTCATTCCCTTCTCCCATCCAAGTTCTCGATGAATACAAAAAACACAAAGATACTGGACTGGTCATTGTCTCAGCGCTCACACTTGGAGAAACATGCACAAAGGTACTTTTGTTGCACCCAGTGACCCAGGGGACCCATATCCAGCAAAACGGCTGGGAATCCGGCTACACAGGGTACTTTCAGTATATTTAGCAACACAGCTCAGGGCATATTTGCGTGTTAGGCCTGAATTGAGCAACTACAACCAGAAGTCTATTGTTTGCAATCGGTCAATAAATGATGTTTAGTGCAGGCAATGTAAACACATAAAATCTATCTCCATACTGACTTGACATGTACCAGCTGAAAGTTAAAATATGGCTTTTAATGGCGATACTTACTCCAGAAGTTCTGGTGTGGGAAGACCTGAAGATGGGGTGAGGTTCTATAGTATTATAAACAGTTTGGCTGCCATAGACTTCAATGGGGTTCGCAGTTCCAGTTAGAACTTTTCACGAACACGTGCAAAACTGAGCACTTTTGCAGTTGCGAAACGTGCAAATAATGCGCTACATGCCTTTGGCACCATTTAACCACTTCCGCCCCGCCCACCGTACATTTACTCGTTCCCTGGGGAGCCAGCGCGTGTGACCGGCAGCTAACATGGCCGCCAGCCACTCGCGATCTCCTGCAACAGAGGGAGAAAGACAGACGGCTGATGTAAACACAGCCGTCTGTCATTCTCCCTGAAGTAAGCACAGAGGCTATGTCATCCTGCTATATAGGATCGCATGTCTCTGTGATTACTTCACTAGCCACGCCCCCTAACAGTTAGAATCACGCCCCTAGACACACTTAACCCCTTGATCACCAGTAAAGTTAACCCCCTTCCCTGCCGCCTCGGCTCATTCACGGACACCCGATGTCCGCCGGTCACTCGCGATCGTCCGCTGTGAAGGGAGAAAGGCAGGCGGCTAATGTAAACAAAGCCGCCTGTCATTCTTCCCTGTGTAAAAGCACTGATCTAACGGTCCTGCTATGTAGGACCGTTGATCTGTGCTGTTACATGCACAGTCACATCCCTGCACAGTAAGAAGCACGCCCCTAGGGACACACATAGTCACTGCATCTCTAATAAAGTTAACACCTTCCCTGCCAGTGTCATTTTTACAGTAATAGTGCATATATATAGCACTGATTACTGCAATAATGTCACTGGTACCCCCAAAAGTGTCAAAAATGTCAGTCAAGGGTCTGATCTGTCCGCTGCAATGTCGCAGTCCCGCAAAAAAAAAAAAAAAAAAAAAAAATTGCAGATCGCCGCCATTACTCGTTAAAAAAAAAAAAAACAACAACAAAAATGAAAAAAATCTTTCCCTTAGTTAGTAAACGCAATAACGTTTGCGCAAACCAATCAAAATACGCTTATTGTGATTTTTTTTTACCAAACATAGGTAGCAGAAAACAAATTGGCCAAAAATTGAAAAAAAATAGATTTTTACTTTTTTTTTTTGGGGAATTTCATATAAAAAAATGTGAAAATATAGTTATTTTTGCAAAATTGCCGCTCTGTTTTTGTTTATAGCGCATGATCAAAAAAAACAATAAAAATCGCACAGGTGATCAAATACCACCAAAAGAAAGCTCTGTCTGTGGGGAAAAAAGGAAGTCAATTTCATTTGGGTACAGGGTTGCACGACCGCGCAATTTTCTGTTGAAATAATGCCGTGCCAAATCGCAAAATAGGGCCTGGTCATTGAGCAGCCAAATCCTCTGGGGCCAAAATGGTTAATAGCACCCCAAACACAGCACATGGACGAGCCTTTTTTCATCCCAACAATCAAACAGCTACATGGGCTACTTTGGCGCGATTGTCGCACACAGGGAAGCCCACTGAATTGAACGCCCGCCTATGCATGCAGCGCCTAAACGCACATAAACGCGACACCAGCCAACACACAGCTTAGTATAAGCGGGGGTCTAATTCTGAGCCACAGGAGAAGCTGAGCGCTCGGTGACCTGAATGTTTATCATCTCAGCCAGAGAGCGCCAGGCAATGAGCATTTCCAGAAACACGCTCTGCAATGGCTGCCCCTGTATCTCTCTCAGTACATTCCCCCTCATATAGCAGTGATTGCAATATCATAAATACAAGCATTAGTACATTGGAGGGGGTCAGCCTGCACAACTTCAGCAACAGAGGAACTACAAGTCCCAGCATGCCCTGCTCCCAACAGAATATCCTCACACTTCTCTCATGCTGAGTCCTGCAGCTGCCCCCCTCCCCCGCTACCGGTGTTAGTGATGATAACTGTCGGTGAAGTTACCCGGGTGCGACGACTGGGCGGCCTCTGGAGAAGTTCATAGGATATACACCAGAGATTCACACCAGTCCCCGCACTGTGATTGGACGAGTCCCGCAGGCTCCTCCCTCGGACGTTACGTCTTCGGCGGTCCCCGTTTGCTGGGAGGAAGCAGAGCTGGGTGGTTGCCATGATACAGAATTGTGTGTCACTTCCTGCATCCTTCCCCACCCCCCTCCTCCTCACACTGAGATATTTCTCTTTGGTTTTCAGTGATGACAAAGTGTTACATAAAGCTGCATTGTTCATGGGGAAAAAAAAAAGTTTTAAAATAAATGCATATTAAATAATTCTGCTTTTCTGAGATAATCTGCAGGGATGTATGTACATCTTCCCCGTAGCACTGAACTCAGAGTACTTGTAGCATGAGCGTGTTTCTGGACAAACCTTGTTGGGGGTGATGTTGCCCATTTGATGGGTCGACAAATGTATTTGAAGTTACGTAATCAATGTACTTTAAGGTTTTAAAATAAAAAATATGGTTGTTGATTTTAAAAGAAATATTCAGTTAAAGTTTTTAAACACCCAGTAAACTATTTTTTATTTTATTTTATATTGTCTTCTTCTCTTTTCTTGCTCCTGTCTGATTTTTTTAGCCCACGTTCACATTGGCGCGATTTGACATGTCAATTTTGACAGAGCCAATTGCCAGCAATTGCACCGGTCGAATCGGTGTGATGCTGACTTTGCGGCGCCGCACCGATTCCTAAAAGTAGTTTCTGTACTACTTTTGGCGACTTCAGGGGGTGATTTCCACAGACATCTGTGCAGGAACCCGCACAGATGTCACATACCAGACCCATATCCCAGCATGCAGTCTGGCAGGCCAGGTAAGGGGGAGGGGGGTGTGAAATCACCCCCGAAGTCAGACTAAAATGCCGGCTTGAAATCAAGCCCCCTACCCCAAAGCACCCACACCCCCCCCTTCCGATGTTGAGGGCATGTGGCCTGGTATGGTTCAGGAGGGGGGGCACTCGCTCGCCCTCCCCCTATCCTGACCTGCCAGGCTGCATGCTCGGATAAGAATCTGGTATGGATTTGGAGGGGGGACCCTACACCATTTTTATTTTATTTTTTTGGCATGTGGTCCCCTTAAAATCAATATGAGACCCAAAGGGCCTGGTATGGACTGGAAGGGGGTCCATGCTGTTTTTTTTTTTTTTTTTTTTTTTATCTATATTGCCGGGCCCAAGTTTAACCACTTTACCACCGGAGGATTTTGCTGTCTTACGTCCAGGCCACTTTTTGCGATTCGGCACTGTGCGACTTTAACTGACAATTGCGCGGTCGTGCGACGCCGTACCCAAACAAAATTTACGTCCTTTTTTCCCACAAACAGAGCTTTCTTTTGGTGGTATTTGATCACCTTTGCGATTTTTACTTTTTGCGCTATAAACAAAAAAAGAGCGTAAATTTTGAAAAAATAACGTACAGTATTTTTCACATTTTTTTATATGAAATTCCCCCCCAAAAAAATGTAAAAATCTAAATTTTTTAAAATTTTTGGCCAATTTGTTTTCTGCTACCTATGTTTGGTAAAAAAAAATCACAATAAGCGTATTTTGATTGGTTTGCGCAAAAGTTATTGCGTTTACTAACTAAGGGAAAGATTTCTGTCATTTTTGGTGTTTTTTTTTAACGAGTAATGGCGGCGATCTGCGTTTTTTTTGCAGGACTGCGACATTGTGGCGGACAGATCGGACCCTTGACTGACATTTTTGACACTTTTGGGGGTACCAGTGACATTACTACAGTAATCAGTGTTATAAATATGCACTGTTACTGTAAAAATGACACTGGCAGGGAAGGGGTTAATTTTATTGGAGAGGGAGGGGTTAATGTATGCCTGGTGCTTACAAACGTGTGTGGGGGGAGGTGACTGAGTGACACAGGGACAGATCGCATGTTCATGCGGGCGGATCTCCAAACCCCAATCCCCCGACGATCAGGGAAGAGCAGTGGCGATTGCCGCTGCTCCTCCCCTGGCCCGACTTCTGCTGTGACTGAAAACAGCGGGAGCGAGCCTCCAGCGGCGCGCGAGCGCCACCCACAAGGAGAGGAGTCCAGCAACGTAGGTCTACGTCGCTGGGTGGAATCGAGCCACTTTGCCGCAGTACAGTCCCAGTGACTGGTCGGCAAGTGGTTAAATGACATTTTTTCCTTTAGAAATTTAAGTATTGCTGCAGCAGGCTCCATAAGTCGTACAAATGCGCCACTTACAGTCACATTAAAGAGGAAGTAAACGCACATTTAAAAAATGAGAAAAAGAAAAACCTGTAAAGACAAAGGCATAATGAGCTAGTATGCATCACATATTAGCTCATTATGAAATACTTACCTAAAAACGAAGCCCCACAGTGTCGCCCACTCAGCAACAGGGCGGCGGACATGTCCGGCCGCCCTGCTTCCTTGTTCGCGTCCTCCGGCCATCTGATTGGCCGGAGGCGCGATTACATCATTCCCCTGCATGCGCGCGGGAGCCGCCATTCGCGGCACAGGGCTCTGAAGGAAAGGCACAGGTGGCCGTTATTCAGAGCGCATGCGCCGATGACGTCATCGGCTGCATGCACTGTAAATATCTCCTAAATGGTGCATGTTTAGAAGATATTTATAGCATCTATAGGTAAGCCTTAATATAGGCTTACCTATAGGTAAATGTCAAAAATGTGGGTTTACAACCTCTTTAAGGGGTCCCCCCCAGGCACAATATTTAATTGAATATTTTTGCATTGATACATGTCCCCCAGGGCAGTACCCGGGTCCCCATATACTTTTAATGGCCATAACTTGCATTTAGCCTTTAAAATGAGGACTTTTGATTTTTCATGTTCGTGTCCCATAGACTTTAATAGAGTTTACATGTTTGCTAGAATTTTTACCCTGTTCGAGATGTTCTGGTTAGGGATGATCAAACTTTTGAAAAGTTCGGTTCGGCCAGAACATCCGATCTACCCGAAAGTTCGGCCCGGATTTCAGAACCCCATTGAAATCAATGGACCCGAACTTCGGTAATCAAAAAACACAATTTTAAAGCCCTAAAACCCAATAAATGCCCCTAAAAAGTGCCTAGGGTTCTGGGTCATGCCTCAGGGACTATTAATAACACAAAAAAAGTTCTTAAAAATTTTCATTTTTGATAAAAAAGCCAATTATTGAAAAAAAAAAAAAGAGATTTTTTTTTATTTTGACTTTGGATTTAGTATCTGGGGGGTCTAAAAAGTGTACCTGTGAAGTTTCAGCTCTGTAGCATGTCCAGAACCAGAAAAAAAGATAATTTTTCAGTAGAGCAGGAATGTTGGGACCCTACTTTTACACCTATATGATCTTTTTTGGGGGGTTCTGGACATGCTACGGAGCTGAAACTTCACAGGTACACCTTTTAGACCCCCAGACACAAAATCACACAAAAAAAAGTTCTTAAAAATTGTCACTTTAGATAGAGAGCCAATTATTTAAAAAATGTAAAAAAAAAAATTAAAAAAAAAAATTTCTTTGGATTTAGTATCTGGGGGGGTCTAAAAAGTGTACCTGTGAAGTTTCAGCTCTGTAGCATGTCCAGAACCATAAAAAAGAAGATCGTTTGTATTAGTGCAATTATAGATCTGGAATATGGCTTCTCGCTTTTCACACCTTGCCGGTTTAATAGCAGGCGTTTTTTTGGGCATTTTTTTGGGTTCTTTGGAGTCAGGAAAAACATCTGAACTTGTGTATAGTGGTACTGTACACAAGTTCAGATGTTTTGCCTGCCTCCAAAAACCCCAAAAAAATGCCTGCAACAACACACCTGGGCGTTTTTTTTTTTTTTTTTTTTTGGTGCTAGCATTTTTTTGGGCATTTTTTTTGGGTTCTTTGGAGGCAGGCAAAACATCTGAACTTGTGTATAGGGGTATATATACACACATACTTATATGTATATACACACATAGACATATATAGGTGTGATAGGAGCAGAAATATATGCTTGCGCTAATGAAATCATTTACACTAATATGGTTATGCTGCTAAAACACCTGTATCTGTCTAAGTGTAAAATACATATAAGTATGTGTGTGTACACAAGTTCAGATGTTTTGCCTGCCTCCAAAAACCCCCAAAAAATGCCTGCAACAACACACCTGGGCGTTTTTTTTTTTTGACGCTAGCTTTTTTTTTTGGGCATTTTTTTGGGTTCTTTGGAGGCAGGCAAAACATCTGAACTTGTGTATAGTGGTATATATACCACTATATACAAGTTCAGATGTTTTTCCTGCCTCAAAAGAACCCCAAAAAATGCCCAAAGAAAACGCCTGCTATTAAACCGGCAAGGTGTGAAAAGCGAGAAGCCAACATCCTGTGCTGAAAGTGTTCTAATACAAACAATCTTTGTTTTTTTATGGTTCTGGACATGCTACAGAGCTGAAACTTCACAGATACACTTTTTAGACCCCCCAGACACTAATCCAAAAAAAGTCATGCCTGCCTCCAAAAATGCCCGATAAATGCAAGAAAAAATGCCGTAGAGAAGCCGTATTCCTGTTCTAATAAAAATTATAAGAAAATGCTAATTTATGGGGGGTTCTGGACATGCTACAGAGCTGAAACTTCACAGGTACACTTTTTAGACCCCCCAGACACTAAATGCAAAGAAATAGATTTTTGATAGAGAGCCAATTATTGAAAAAAAAAAAAAAAAAACAAACAAAAATTACAATTTTTAAGAACTTTTTTGTGTGATTTAGTGTCTGGGGGGTCTAAAATGTGTACCTGTGAAGTTTCAGCTCTGTAGCATGTCCAGAACCATAAAAAAAGATCATATAGGTGTAAAAGGGGGGTCCCACCATCCCTGCTCTACTGAAAAATTATCTTTTTTTCTGGTTCTGGACATGCTACAGAGCTGAAACTTCACAGGTACACTATACACAAGTTCCGATGTTTTGCCTGCCTCCAAAACCCCCCAAAAAAATGCCTGCAACAACACACCTGGGCGTTTTTTTTTTTTTTTGACGCTAGCGTTTTTTTGGGCATTTTTTGGGGTTCTTTGGAGGCAGGCAAAACATCTGAACTTGTGTATAGTGGTGTATATACACACATACTTATATGTATATACACACCTAGACATATATAGGTGTGATAGGAGCAGAAATATATTGGTGTTAATTATTTCATTAGCTCAAGTAGTTTTTTCTGCTCCTTTCACACCTATATATGTGCAGGTGTATATATACAGACATGGGTGTGTATATATACACCCTATACACATGTTCAGATGTCATGTCTGACTCCAAACATGTGCTCAAAAAAGCACTATAGACTCCTGCAGCCAAAAATACTGGCGGCAGCGAAGCCATATTAGTGCAGCGAAAGTCACCTAAGAGAAACTAGCTTTTCTCTATAGCGGTCACCCTGATATGGAAGGGTTTGGTCACCCTGCCATAGCAGTCACTGTCAGTTCACCCTACACTACTTTACGGTCACCCTGACACTTCACACTTTCCCTACAGAAACTAAATTGTTGAAGCTAACTAAAGTGTAAAGGAGCACTCTAACTACACTAGATATCCCTTTCCTGACACTAATAAATGCTAAATGACACTTTTAACCACCTCCCACCCGGCCATAGTACATATACGGCCGGGCGGGAGTCTCGTCCTTCTGAATGGACGTTCCGGAACGTCCTTCAGAAGGAGAGAGATCGCGCCGCCGCGGGCACGCGCAGCGGCGCGATCTCGATGTGCCTGTGTCCCTCGGACACAGAGCGACATCATTCGTCAGGAGGGCCCTGTGATTGGCCCTCCTGATCACATGACAGCTGTGTCCAATCACAGCTGTCATGTAATGTAAATAGAGCCGTTGTAACGGCTTTGATCTCTTCTCCTCCTGACAGATCCTGTCAGTGAGGAGAAGATCAGAGGATCGGTGCTGCTGCGGGGGTGATCAGTGAGTATTTCTAATTACTCACTGATCACAGGGGGGGGTCTGTGCTGGTAATCAGAACATTGATTACCAGTGCAGCCCTGGGGGGGAGGGGTGCCACTAAGCCACCAGGGATGCCCACCCATGACCACCAGGGATGCCCACTATGGCCACCAGGGATGGCAAGCAGGGCTCAGAGAGCCCCCCAGTGCCCTCCCTATCAGTGTTGCCCACCAATGCCATCTATCAGTGCTGCCCACCAGTGCCATTATTGCCATCTATCAGTGCCGCCCACCAGTGCCTATTATTGCCCACCAGTGCTGCCTATCAGTGCCCATCAGTGCCCCCCATCAGTGCCGATCAGTGCCACCCATCAGTGCCGATCAGTGCCGATCAGTGCCGATCATTGCTGCCCAACAGTGCCACTATCAGTGCCCATCAGTGCCCATCAGTGCCGCCAATCAGTGCCCATCAGTGCTGCCTATCGGTGCCCATCAGCGCTGCCTATCAGTGCCCACCAATGCTGCATATCAGTGCTATCTATCAGTGCCACATATCAGTGCCCATCAGTGCTGCATATCAGTGCTACCTATCAGTGCCCATCAGTGCTGCATATCAGTGCCACCCCATCAGTGCCACCCCATCAGTGCCACCCCATCAGTGTCTCCTCATCAGTGCCTGTCAGTGCGGCATCATCAGTGCTCATCAGTGCAGGAAAAAACATATCTATTTACAAAATTTTATAACCTAAACAAAAAAACTTTTTTTTTTTTTCAAACTTTTCAGTCTTTTTTTATTTGTGCACCAAAAAAGAAAAAACCTGACGGTGATCAAATACCACCAAAAGAAAGCTCTATTTGTGGGGAAAAAATGACACAAATTTGGTTTAGGTACAGCGTTGCATGACCGCGCAATTGTCATTCAAATTGCAACAACGCTAAAAGCTGAAAATTGGTCTGGGAAGGAAGGGGGTTTAAGTGCCCTGTATTGAGGTGGTTAAAGTAAAATTAGCAGAACTGCTTCCACTCTCTTCCATGTCCAGTATAACAATGCTAGGAATTTGGAGGGGGCTATCTTATATACTGGGGGGCGTATTCACTAATGATTGGACTATGGACCCCCTAGTCACTCCAATCACATTCCTAGCATTCTTCTGCCCCCTCAATTGGCTTTTGCTAATGGTTCTGGTCCAATCACAGGCTTTTAAAGCCCATTTCCTGAACCATTGCATTTGGGACGGTTCTGGTTGCCGAATTCCGAACTTTTTGGGCAAAAATTTCTAAATTCGGCCGAACCTCGAACACCCAATGTTCGGGCCGAACCGATGGTCGACCCGAACCGTTCGATCATCCCTAGTTCTGGTGCGAACCGAATAGAGGGATGTTCAGCCCATCCCTATTACGGACCTTGGTCTGCTTCCTGGACTTGCTCTGCCTGCTGACTTGGTTCCTTGTTGCCCAGCTGCCACTGGTCACTGCCTGCAAGCTGGCTCTGCTCCCATCTCCTGCTCTGGTGCCAAGCTGTTTTAGTATCTTGCCTTGAGGACTGCAATCCCCAGCTTCATCCACCCTAAAAGCGGACTTCACCAGCCAGCTACTCCAGTAGTTGTGCCACTCCGTGCCCTCACATTCTGTCTCCACCTTTAGGAGTGTCGGGAAGGGGGCACAAGAGAGGCCTCCACAACATTCCAGTCATCACCACTAGTGTTTGGCGAGCGGTTCAAACCATAAGTTTGGCCTGAACATCGCCCATTCGACGAACACCCAAATTTACAGAGCGGCCCACAATGCACTGTGTGCTGCACAGTGCATTCTAAGCCCTGATTCGGCAAAGCTTTGGTAATAGCTGGTTGTTAAGGAGCGGGCCGGGAAACTAGCCACAACGTCCTTAACAACAGATTAGTCATCAGCTGTCAACGGGCTTCCCTGCTGACAGCTGAATGAAAAAAAAATAACATTGCCGGCAATAGAAAAATGTAAAAAAAAAAAAAAAAACAGCATTGTGCCCCCCTATATCCATACCAGGCCCTTTGGGTCTGTTATGCATTTTAGGGGACACCCACACCAAAGTAAAAAAAAAAAAAAAACAACGTGGGTCCCCCCAAAATCCATACCAGACCCATATCCGAGCATGCAGTCTGGCAGGCCAGATAAGGGGGGGGGGGGTCAAGCACCCCCCTCTCCAGAATTATAACAGGCCACATGTCCTCAACATGGGGGGGGTGCTCTGCCCCCCTGCCCTAAAGCACCCGGTCCCCATGTTGATGAGGACAAGAGCCTAGTATTGCCTGCCTTAAGAGGAGACACTTTGCAGCACCTAATGTAGTGAGACTGTTCTTCTCTAGTGCTCAACTTTGACTCTAAGTCATCACATCCTGTCAGCAGGATGAAAATACCAGAGAGTGAAATAAAGCATCTTGGGATGTGTAGTCCAAGGAACCAGGGTTTTCACTCACGTCGGACTGTAATGGAATACAAGTACCAGTCAGCTGAAGAGGGAGAGGAGAATGCTGGGAGAGGTAATAAAAAGCCTGGGCTAGGCCTGGATCTGCAAACAAGTGACTCAGTGTTAGACCATGCTGTGGCCGAGTCGCGGCCTGTGCTTCGAGGAGAAAGAGTCATCGCGCGTGTGTACAGGAGCATCCACTATCAGCTACTTCTGGTCATCCAGCAACTGTCTGGAAGCCGCTTTTGTCACATCCACTTCAGATCCTCTGGGCAGCAGCGAAACACGAGGTTGAGCCCCATCCCTTGAGCCAGGCTCAGCAGAGGCCTGCTGTAGAATGTTCACAGCACTTCTCATCACGGAAGATTGTTGGGATTGCTGATTGGGCACCTGCACAATTTCTTTACCAATGTAGCAGATTTTCCAGGCATTGAGTCTGCCATTGTTACCGGTTACCTCTCCAGCCCATGTGAGCTGCGGCCCCAGGTGTGAGCACTGAAACAATGACAATTCCGGCATCTTTGTTTGGTTGTTTTATTGTATTTTAGGGGATGGGAGAAGGGAATGAGTGGGATACTCCTCTGGCTCAACTTGGGACTCTTTAGCAAAAATGTGCTTGTTAGCGCTGTCTTAATGCCAGCCGACGCTAGCCAACGCTTCTCTACACTTGAACGTAATGAACCACTGAAAACTGTGCTGGAACCTTGACTTTAGTCCAGAAGATCCAGGACTGTAGAATATTGAACTTCTGACACTGCTTTACTCAAAAGTCACTGCCTGGCCCCCTCTGGCCCTGCTATGGCTTGAGGTAGCTCCTTGTGAATTCCTGTGCTACTGCAACTCTCAACTAGTACACTCCACACTGTATACTGACTCTTCAGGGCCCAAACTGCAGGCGCCCCCTTTAACACTTCAGGGCCCTCTGACTAGGTACCCCCTCTAACTTCAGGGTCCTCGGACTAGGCACCCCCTTTTAACTAGCTGACACTTGGATCCCAGATCCTTCTCCGGAGTGATCCCCTATACACTAGGCAGACCCCCAGGGGCAATCCGCAGTACTCACGACCTTTTTAGGCTTTCCTGGGACTGGACCCCTCTCTCCGCTGGTTCTCGGCACACCGGATCCCCTTCAGCTCAACTCAGCAACCTCTGGATTCTCAGGCAGCACCCCCGAGACATCCACTTCCTCAGACAGGAGGAGAGACAGCCGTACTCTCCCTCCTGGGACTCTGCTTCCCGACAAAAACCAAGAGTCATGCACTCCCCTCAAACTTATGCCCACTCTCAGAATCCTCTGCGGCAGAATCTGCCTTCTGGGGTAGTTACAAGCCTGAATGTGTCCCTGATTGGCTTTCCTCCACTGCCCTATGAGAAGCTTCTCACAGAGCCAGTGAGGAGACTCCCCTCTCAGCAGACACACCTGGAAGCCATGACAACCTACCTGGCAAAAAGAAATCATGGCTCTGCTGTTAGGCAGACAAAGCCCACTATATTTTACCTAACACCTACCTGTAGGGTGCTACACCAACAAAGGACACTGCATGAAGACACCGTAGCTGTTTCCCTGAAGTAATCTGTAGGAGAACTTTGTGCTACACTTACTTTTAACTGAGCAGCCACAGTGTTCACCCTGCTCACTCAGAGCCTACATTATCTCTTCCTATAAGTAAGACCCCAAAAGATTTGCGGCCAACTATAGCGCTTGCTTGGAATAAAACAGGACATGACTAGTCAATACCCAGGGCTGGGATAAAGGTGGGCTACAAATAAAGTGCTGGGTGCTATTAAATAATCCAACAACGATAAACCATAAATTATTAAAATTTGAGTTAAATATCACAAAAATAAAATTGGACGGATAAGCAGTATTTTGGCTGGCACTATTTTGGCTGGCGAAATTTCGTTTTTTATGTACTGTATACCTACTTACCCTATTAAAGACTATTTTTAATGGTATTACACTATCTGGATCTTTTTTTACCTTGCATACCCGGACCGGATCCTGCGGATCAAGGCTATCCAGGAGGGGGATTCCAGATTATTGCGGTACTACAAAGCCCAGCAGTGTCCTCTCTGGCCCTGGTGGCCATAAAGTGATTATAGGTCTTAATACCATATGGTATATAGGACCCACAGCATCTGGTGAGTGTATTCTACTATTATACCCCACGGTGACACCACAAGTACCAGCATTTGGATCATTGGAGGATTCAACACAGAGCACCTGCACTTTTCCTTTATTGGCCCCTTAAGATATACTTGCATTATCACCTGAGTCACTTATGAACTTATATATGGACTTCTTTTACCTGCACATTTGCACTTGAGGCACCTATTGATGCAATTTATTGAATATATTATGTACTGTGATACTACTTATTTATTTGACATATTTATTTGATTGTTTTTGCACTAATTTTTAGCACCTTCCTCACCATTAATATTAATACTGCTTATCTGTCGTCCAATTTTATTTTTGCGATAATTACCTCAAAATGTACTTCCTCTGTACCTCGCTGCAGCAAGGTACATAATTTCCGGCCACCCATTAGATAGGAGAGGATATACAGTGGGTACGGAAAGTATTCAGACCCCCTTAAATTTTTCACTCTTTGTTATATTTCAGCCATTTGCTAAACTCATTTAAGTTCATTCTTCTTCCTTATGAATGTACACATAGCATCCCATACTGACAGAAAAACACAGAATTGTTGACATTGTTGCAGATTTATTAAAAAAGAAAAACTGAAATATCACATGGTCCTAAGTATTCAGACCCTTTGCTCAGTATTTAGTAGAAGCCCCCTTTTGATCTAATACAGCCAGGAGTCTTTTTGGGAAAGATGCAACAAGTCTTTCACACCTGGATTTGGGGATCCTCTGCCATTCCTCCTTGCAGATCCTCTCCAGTTCTGTCAGGTTGGATGGTAAACGTTGGTGGACAGCCATTTTTAGGTCTCTCCAGAGATGCTCAATTGGGTTTAAGTCAGGGCTCTGGCTGGGCCATTCAAGAACAGTCACGGAGTTGTTGTGAAGCCACTCCTTCTTTATTTTAGCTGTGTGCTTAGGGTCATTGTCTTGTTGGAAGGTAAACCTTCGGCCCAGTCTGAGGTCCAGAGCACTCTGGAGAAGGTTTTTGTCCAGGATATCCCTGTACTTGGCCGCATTCATCTTTCCCTCGATTGCAACCAGTCGTCCTGTCCCTGCAGCTGAAAAACACCCCCACAGCATGATGCTGCCACCACCATGCTTCACTGTTGGGACTGTATTGGACAGGTGATGAGCAGTGCCTGGTTTTCTCCACACATACCGCTTAGAATTAAGGCCAAAAAGTTCTATTTTGGTCTCATCAGACCAGAGAATCTTATTTCTCACCATCTTGGAGTCCTTCAGGTGTTTTTTAGCAAACTCCATGCGGGCTTTCATGTGTCTTACACTGAGGAGAGGCTTCCGTCGGGCCACTCTGCCATAAAGCCCCGACTGGTGGAGGGCTGCAGTGATGGTTGACTTTCTACAACTTTCTCCCATCTCCTGACTGCATCTCTGGAGCTCAGCCACAGTGATCTTTGGGTTCTTCTTTACCTCTCTCACCAAGGCTCTTCTCCCCCGATAGCTCAGTTTGGCCGGACGGCCAGCTCTAGGAAGGGTTCTGGTCGTCCCAAACGTCTTCCATTTGAGGATTATGGAGGCCACTGTGCTCTTAGGAACCTTAAGTGCAGCAGAAATCTTTTTGTAACCTTGGCCAGATCTGTGCCTTGCCACAATTCTGTCTCTGAGCTCTTCAGGCAGTTCCTTTGACCTCATGATTCTCATTTGCTCTGACATGCATTGTGATCTAGAAGGTCTTATATAGACAGGTGTGTGGCTTTCCTAATCAAGTCCAATCAGCATAATCAAACACAGCTGGACTCAAATGAAGGTGTAGAACCATCTCAAGGATGATCAGAAGAAATGGAAAGCACCTGAGTTAAATATATGAGTGTCACAGCAAAGGGTCTGAATACTTAGGACCATGTGATATTTCAGTTTTTCTTTTTTAATAAATCTGCAACAATGTCAACAATTCTGTGTTTTTCTGTCAGTATGGGGTGCTATGTGTACATTCATGAAGAAGAAGAATGAACTTAAATGATTTTAGCAAATGGCTGCAATATAACAAAGAGTGAAAAATTTAAGGGGGTCTGAATACTTTCCGTACCCACTGTATGTCATCAATCCCAAGAGTCAATGGGCAACCTGCAGTACACAGAGTGCTCCGCGCTTTGTTCACGCAAGCGCAAAAGAGGATATGTGTCATCAATCCCAGGAGTCAATGGGCAACCTGCAGTACACAGAGTGCGCCGCGGTTTGTTCACGCAAGCGCAAGAGATAGGGAGGTGCACGCTGGGTAGCCAGCTGCACCATTTCCTGGAAGAAACTCAGAGTGGGCTTCAGATGTACACACTAAGGATGGAAGCTCACTGGATCTGGAGGGTACAGTGAGTACAAATAAACAAATGAAAAAAGAAAATGTCCTCAAATGCAGCATATGCTGATTTAGATTGCATAAGCTGCAACTATCAGAGAGGTGATTAAAAAAAAAAAAAAAAAATGGCCGGAGCTCTGCTTTAAAGTCAAATTTTGAGATAGATCTAACTAATCTTAAAACTGCTCCCTCTCTCACCTAACACCTACGTATACTAAGTAACGTGTGGAAGAAAAGCTTCTCCAGTCCGGTCACATGATCTCCCCTGTGTCAGCCAGTGGGGGCTGCAGAGGAGAGGAGAGAGCGCTCAACAATGACTGGAATGCCTGAGTGGTGAATTCACCCATAGGCCTAGTATGGGCTTACTGTTGTTGGTACTCCCTCCTCTACCCTGAAGCTACCACAAGCTGGCACAGGGGAGCCAGATCACGTGACCGGCCTGGAACAGCCAGAATATAGGTAAGTATGCAGATATCTCTACTACAGGTTAGATAGTAGATGTGTAAGGAGGAGAGGGAGGGAGCAGTTTTAAGATTAGTTAGATATATCTCAGAATACTACTTTAAACCCATTCTCTATGGCTATTCCTTATCCACTTCCATCTGGTCTTTAGGAAGGGTGTTGTCAGAGTAAAGACATGACTCAAGATTGATAATCGCCGGACAGATAGATGAGCCATCCATTTGGCTATCCTCCTATGTGTTTACCAGTTGCTACACCTTTTTGGGGAGATTAATGATCAGTAGATCCTTATTTAAAGAGGACACTGTCACTCAGTTGCTAATATTTGGATTGGGACACATTGGAGTCAATTTAGTAAAACAGCTTTCAGATTCTTTTGTCAAAGTTTACTTGAATATGCTGAAGTTAGAAGAAGCTGATTGGCTACGATGCAGAGCTGCACCAGATTTTCCCTCTCCAGTTTTAGTAAATCAACCCCATTGTAAAGATACACTTACCTTTTGTGGATTACAAATACCTTCAGTTGAAGGCTGAGTACCCACCATCGTGTCTAAAGCGCCCCACCACTGGCAGACTCTAAGGTAGTTTTACACACTGACCATTGGTTAGTCAGAGATGTTAGGTCATCATTAAACTTTTAGGACCCTGTAGTCAGCTTCACAATCCATATCATACAACTGGTTATAACTGTGTATTAAGTGCAGTTTTATTGGTATTGCTTTATTGCTACTTACAAAAGTTTTCTACTTGCCTTTAAGGTAATGACAAAAAAAATAAACTCTCATCATGTTCAATTTATTTTGTTGTTGTATTGTACTGCTATCATTGTGTTATTGCAATCATAATTTCTACCTATTCTTTGCCAATATTCACCTGTAGGCTAATCCCTCCCAGAGCTACCCGCTCCTCCCCTCTGCTGCCCATTCACAAAAGCCTTTGTATTTTTTGAATTAGTTCACATAATACAAAAGCTTCTGTGACTAGGCAGGAGGAGGGGAAGGGCGGGCATAGCAGCTGCATTGACTCAGTTGCTGAAGGAGCTGAGACCAGAAGGTTCAGTGTTGAATCTTCCACAATTATAATGATAGCTGTCTTCTGGGAGCTCCATAAACCTGTAAGATTTAAAAAATGTAGATAGATCCAGAAGGTGGAATGCATCTCGCTAAAATTAACTCATAGTATGCCTGCACTTTTTTACAAAGTAGCTGAGTTCCTGGAATTGTTTGTATACTTCCCTGTTCCAGAAGTCTTTAGGCCAATTAGATATTCCAAAGGGTTGTCTTTCTCTTTGGATCTTCTCCAGTGCTGGGCGGTTATCACGTACCTGGTGGAGACCAAGCTGTAGAGGGGGCTTCTCTTGCACCTCCTGTCCAACACCCCTGATAGAGATGACAGGCGGTGTAGGACACAGAGTGGCACGAGGGCCGGTATAGCAGGTGATGTCTTGGCAGAAGACTGATGGCTGTGGATCACCGGATGAACACCTGAAACTGGAACTCGGTGATGCTGGATGAGAAGGCAGGAGCGAAATCGGAACACAAGCCAAGGGGTTGTCAACAGCCGGACAGCACGGGTACAGGAACGTGAGGCAGAAGCGGAGTCAGGATACAAGTCAAAAGGCAAGCCGGGTCGGTGTAAGGGGAAATCCACAAGCAGGTCAGGGCACAGGTAAACAGGAACACAAGCTGAAAGACCACTCAGCAATGTGCTCCTGTCACCGCCTGGTATAAATAGGCCGTTTGGCGCCAATTGCGTGCGCACGTTGCGTACGCACGTTCGCGCGTCCGCGCATTGGCGCGTTCCCGCATTGGCGCATTGGCGTGTTCGCGCATTGGCGCATGCGCATTCGCACATTGCTTCCCGTGTGCCTGGGCACGCGCACTGAGCGTCTCTTACATTGCCCCCCCCCAATGGGCGGCCTCCGGATGCCCATCTGCAACATCTTCTCAGGATGAAGCTGAAAAAAGGTTTGAATTAGATCCGTAGCATGGAGGTTGGCTTCTGGTTCCCAAGAATTTTCTTCCGGGCCATAGCCCTTCCATTTAATTAGGTACTGGACAGTACCTCCTCTTTTCCTACAGTCTAATATTGCTTCAACCTCGTATTCTTCGTTGCCATCAATAGTTTCAGGCGGAGGTGGATCCGACTCTCGGTCAGGAAATGGATTGGGTCTGGTAGGCTTCAGTAGGGACACATGGAAAACAGGATGAATTCTGTATGTTTCCGGGAGTGAAAGTTCATAGGCAGCAGGATTGATTTGTCTCTTAATAGAGAATGGACCGATATATCTAGGCCCCAGTTTCTTAGACGGACATGACAGTTTTAGATTGATAGAGGATAACCAAACCTTGTCTCCCGGTCTGAGGTTTAGATCTCCCCTCCTCTTCCTATCAAAAAATTTTTTGTTGTCTTGCTGTGCTCTGACAATGGCATCTTGCAATAATTTGTTGTTGGTTTGCAAAAATGTAGCTTTTTCCTGGACTGCGGGAACCAAGGAATCAGGTATTACGTCAGGCATAAAGGCTGGGAAGTACCCATAGTTTGCAAAAAACGGGGCTTGACCCGTGGCTGAATGCACTGCGTTATTATATGCAAACTCTGCTAGGGGTAAAAGTGATGCCCAGTCGTCTTGTGAGAAAGATGAAAAACACCGGAGGTACTGCTCCAGGGTCTGGTTTGTACGCTCCGTTTGCCCGTTTGTTTGCGGGTGATAAGCTGAGGAAAAGTATGTGTCAATTTTTAATGTTTTGCAAAGGCCTCTCCAGAACCTCGAAGTAAATTGCACCCCTCGGTCTGAAGTGATATTACTAGGAACCCCGTGGAGCCGAACCACTTCCTTGATGAAGGTTTGGGCAGTTTCCATTGCTGAGGGAGTTCCCAACATAGGGATAAAGTGGGCCATCTTTGTTAGTCTGTCGACCACCACAAAGATGGTCGTGAATCCTTCAGAAGGAGGGAGCTCAACGATAAAGTCCATGTTTATCATTTCCCAAGGCCTCTTGGGAATGGGCAAAGGTCTTAGCAAACCCCAGGCTTTGGCCTTGTCATTCTTGTTCCGGATGCAGATTGTACAGGTGCTAACATAATTACGGCAGTCGGACCTCAGACCAGGCCACCAAAAGGACCGTTGTACCAGGTCAACCGTTTTAGATATCCCAAAGTGCCCTGCCAAGGGGTGATCATGGCACAGGCCGAGGATCTTGGCACGTAGACCTGGAGGTACAAACACTTTTTGGTTATAGAAAAACAGACCTTCTTTTTCCTGAAGGTACATACCTGATGGTAAAACATCCCTTGTGGACGCCTGCTTCAGCTGCGTTAACAGATCCGCTTGCAAAAGTAGAAAACTTTGGGATGGCAGGATTGTGTCTACTGGGTGACACTCTTCGTCCTCTGGGTACATGCGGGAAAGTGCATCAGGTTTGCCATTCTTGGAGCCTGGCCTGTAGGTGATATGGAAGGTAAAACGAGAAAAGAACAGTGCCCACCTGGCTTGACGTGGTTTCAGTCTCTTAGCTGTTCGGAGGTACTCCAGATTTTTGTGGTCGGTAAAGATCAGGATAGGGTGAGATGCTCCTTCTAATAGGTAGCGCCATTCCTCCAAGGCCGCCTTGATGGCCAGTAATTCCCGGTCTCCAACATCGTAGTTCCTTTCTGCTGGGCTGAGTTTCCTGGAAAAGAAGGCAACAGGATGAAGAAGAGATTTCGTACCTGAACGCTGTGACAGGATGGCACCTATGGCATTTTCTGAAGCATCCACCTCGAGAACATAGGGCAGAGCGGGATTTGGGTGTCGTAAGATAGGTGCAGTAGTGAATAGAATCTTCAACTGGTCAAACGCAGCTTGTGCTGCCGGTGTCCATTGGAAACGGGTGCCTTGCCTTGTTAGCTGGGTGACTGGAAGCATAATGGCGGAGAAGTTCTTGATAAACTTGCGGTAAAAATTAGCGAAGCCAATGAACCTTTGTGTGCTCTTCCTGTCTGTGGGAGTGGGCCATTCGAGGATCGATTTGACCTTTTGGGGGTCCATGGAGATCCCAGAAGTGGAAATGACGAGTCCCAAGAATTGGATTGATTCCTTTTCGAACTCGCATTTCTCAGCCTTTGCGTATAATCCATGGTCTCTTAGGCGGCCGAGAACCTTCTTGACATGTTCACGGTGCATTTCAATGGAACCTGAAAAGATAAGAATATCGTCAAGGTAGACAATCATAAACAAATCAAGGAAGTCTCTGAAAATATTGTTCACGAAATGCTGAAAAGTAGCTGGAGCATTGCACAATCCAAAGGGCATGACAAGGTACTCGAAGTGGCCGAATCTTGTGCGAAAGGCGGTCTTCCACTCGTCGCCCTCACGGATCCGTACTAGGTTGTATGCTCCACGTAGGTCAAGTTTTGTGAATACCGTGGCTGCCCTGAAACGTTGGAAAAGTTCAGGAACTAAGGGCAGGGGGTATCTGTTTTTGACAGTAACCTTGTTCAACTCCCGATAATCAACACAGGGGCGTAGAGAATGATCCTTCTTTTCAACGAAGAAAATACCAGCCCCTGCGGGGGACGTAGAGGGCCAGATGAAGCCTTTTTTCAGGTTTTCGTCGATGTAAAGGCGTAATGCCTCAAGTTCTAGTTCAGAGAGGGGGAAGATACGCCCAAACGGTATCTCAGCACCTGGTAAAAGTTCAATTGGGCAGTCATACGACCGGTGAGGTGGTAGGATGTCTGCTTTCTGTTTATCAAAGACTTCCAAGAACTCATGGTAAGCTGCAGGCACAAGTTGGGATGCAGAGGGATCAGGTTGCAGGCCCAAAAGTGATGCAGGTTTCCCTGGACTGGGCTGGAAGCAGTTTTGTTGACAATAGGTGGATGGAAATGCCACTTCTCCTGACTTCCAGTTTATCTGAGGATTGTGTGCTTGTAGCCATGGGATACCGAGAATGATAGGGAACAGAGGAGATGGGATAATATCCAAGCACAAGTATTCTCGGTGGCCTTTATTAGAGATAGCCAGTAATGGGCAGGTTTCTTGGGTTATAGGCCCGGACTTGAGATGGGATCCGTCAGCTAGATGGATAGATAACTGACGGGTTTTCGCTTGCAGAGGGATCTGATGACGCTGAGCAAAGTCACTGTCCATGAAGCAGCTGCAAGCGCCGGAGTCAATAATGACTGGGACTTGGATGGTCTTTCCGAGAATCTGTAGTGAGAGAGGTAGAGTAATGTGAGTGGACAGATCCTTCCCAGAACTGTTTGCAAGGTAAGAAGGAAAAGCAAACTGAGACTTACTAGGCCGCACCGGGCAGGTCTGAAGGTAATGTCCGGCTTCCCCACAATAGAGGCATAAGTTGTTTCGGCGTCTTCGCAATCTCTCCTCAGTGGTTAGTGGAGAACGTAAAAGTCCGAGTTGCATGGGCTCCACACTGGAGGTTGTGGGGAAAGCGACAGGTGGACGAAAAGCCGGAGGTGACGGCACTTGAGGCAACATCCAGGTAGGTCTGGAACTTCCAGCTCTTTCCACTCTCCGCTCCCTGAGCCTGCGGTCAAGCTGGATAGTAAGACTAATAAGGTCATCAAGAGAATCAGGCGTACCCACTCTGGCAAGTTCATCCTTAAGGCCCTCTGATAGGCCGAGACGGAATTGATGCCGTAAGGCTGCATCATTCCAGCCTGTATCGGAAGCCCATCTGCGGAATTCGGCGACATAGTCCTCAGCAGGGCGGCGGCCCTGTTGTAATGTATGAAGGGTTGCTTCGGCTGTAACAGATCGCTGGGGGTCGTCATAAAGCTGCGCCATCGCTTCGAAAAATGATGAGATGGTGTTCAAGGCTATATCATTTTGTTCCAGGAGACGGTGGGCCCAGGATTGCGGCTCTCCGAGAAGTAGAGAGATTATGAACCCCACCTTGGTGGATTCAAGTGAGAAAGTCCGTGGCTGCAGGGCAAAGTATAGCTCACAAGAATTCCTGAAAGCCCGGAATTTGTGTCGGTCACCCGAAAATCGTTCTGGAGCAGGTACCCGAGGTTCCGGTGGTGGCAAAACCACTGAAGGTGTGGATAGAGCCCGTTCGGGCATGGAGGTCCCAGGTGCCGGGGTTGCCGGGGTAGAAGCCATGGATTGGATGCGACCCTCTAATTGGAAGTAACCCTCTTGCAAGGATTTGACTGCTTGGGTAAGCGAAGCAAGTTGCTGGCATACTGCCTCTAGAGGTGAAGCCCCTCTCTCGGTCTCCGACATCTGGCTGAGTGGTACTATCACGTACCTGGTGGAGACCAAGCTGTAGAGGGGGCTTCTCTTGCACCTCCTGTCCAACACCCCTGATAGAGATGACAGGCGGTGTAGGACACAGAGTGGCACGAGGGCCGGTATAGCAGGTGATGTCTTGGCAGAAGACTGATGGCTGTGGATCACCGGATGAACACCTGAAACTGGAACTCGGTGATGCTGGATGAGAAGGCAGGAGCGAAATCGGAACACAAGCCAAGGGGTTGTCAACAGCCGGACAGCACGGGTACAGGAACGTGAGGCAGAAGCGGAGTCAGGATACAAGCCGAAGTCGGTACACAGTCTGGCAGCAAGGTACAAAGGCATAAGGCAAGGCAGGGTCAAAGACAGGCTGAGGTCACAAGGCAGGCAGGAATCCAAGGAGAGTCAAAAGGCAAGCCGGGTCGGTGTAACGGGAAATCCACAAGCAGGTCAGGGCACAGGTAAACAGGAACACAAGCTGAAAGACCACTCAGCAATGTGCTCCTGTCACCGCCTGGTATAAATAGGCCGTTTGGCGCCAATTGCGTGCGCACGTTGCGTACGCACGTTCGCGCGTCCGCGCATTGGCGCGTTCCCGCATTGGCGCATTGGCGTGTTCGCGCATTGGCGCATGCGCATTCGCACATTGCTTCCCGTGTGCCTGGGCACGCGCACTGAGCGTCTCTTACAGCGGTCATCAGTGATGCAGATTGGTACTGACATGATTGCATCATTACAATACACATTATGCTGAGAGGAACTGGACGTTTGAGGACATCTTGTGGCAGAGAAGGCATTCTGTGGGGGACCACTCCAGGTTGAATTGTAATATTTAGCCTGAGCTGCTTTTCTCTGTTTCCTCTGAAACAATAAAAAATAGCCCAGAATTTGGCTCTAATGTAGAACTATTGGCAAAAGGGAGGATTACCCCTGTTGGTTAATTTTTTGCTATCTGTGCCTCATTGGGGAGATATACCTTCACTTCCTGCCCCAAAGGAAATTCCTGCAAATTCAGGTGAGTCCCTTAGGGACCCCCAGTCCATCAGAACTAGTGTTCCTATTGAAATATTTCACCTCTATTACTTTTCTGGGGACAACCCAAAATTTGGAATTTTCTTTCACTTTCACTTTCAATGCTAATGTTAAACAAGACAAATAGGGAAGGTGAATCTCCGTAAAAACCTCTCCAAAGCGAGGGAATCCCTTGTTGTCCCCAGGGTCACTCACCAGAACTAGTCTCCCCATGGGAATATTTCCCCTCTACTACTGTTCTGGGCACATCTCAAAATTTGGGATTTTCTGACAGGTGTTCTATCCCTCACCACTCTATCCAAAACTTTAAAAAAGTTTTGCCTTTGGTTGGACTTTAAAGTGATTGATTGTAAAGTCTTGTTTTTTTTTTTTTTTTAAATAACAAACATGTTATACAAACCTTCTCTGTTGCAGTGGCTTTGCAAAGAGCAGCCTGGATCCTCCTCTTCTCGGGTCCCTCTTTGCAGCTCTTGGCCCCTCCCTGCAGTCGAGTGCCCCCACAGCAAGCAGCTTGCTTTGGGGGAACCGGAGCCGAGCTGCACCTCTGTCTGTCCATTCACACACAGAGCTGCCGTTCGGCCCCTCCTCCTCTCTCTCTTGATTGATTGACAGCCACGGGAGCCAATGGCGCCACTGCTCTGTTTTAGCCAAACAGGAGGCCGAGGGACTCGTGAACATCGCTGGACAGAGATTGGGTTCAGGTTAGTATTAGGGGGTGCTGGGGTTGCTGCTACACACAGAAGGCTTTTTATCCTAATGCATAGAATGCATTAGGATAAAAAAACCTTCTGACTTAACAACTCCTTTAAGCAAATAGGATTCGCAGATCACTAGCAAAAATGAAAAATGAAAAACTGAAGCCCTGAGCAGAGAAACTGTGTTTTCTGTATTCATTTCAAGGATTAATTTTCAATCTGACTGGAATATACCATCGGTGAGGTTTTGAACACATGGAAATGGAAATGAAGTCAGAAGAAGTTGAATTCAGTATTTCCACGGCTCTAACATAAAAAAAGAAAACCAATGTTCCCATCTAAATTTTCGTCAGTGGACTTGTCTTCTCCTGCTGAAAGGCGATTAATTTAGCAGAATTGAATGCACAGCTTTCATAGTACAAGAAACATTGCAAAAACAAGCAAGAGAGCTGGCATCTGAATGTTGCAGGATAAATCACCAAAACACAAGGCGGTTGGGATGAAGTATGCCGTTGTATAAGGTCTAGGCTACAGAAATTGGTTAACACATGACATTTCAGAAACAACACTGTAGTTGATCTTTAAGTCCTGTCATTTAAAATGTCCTTTATAAGAACTTTTAGATGTTGGTAGCTTTGCTAAGGTCATACTGCCAAGATTTACAAATTAAATATCGACAAAACCCACTTGAGATGCAGAAGTATTTGTAGATCGTAGATTCTGTCACTGAAAAATAAATATACTTTCTTCTTAGCATGTTGCCTTGTAGGGATTTTGTTTTGTAGGTGGGTGGGAAACTTGGCCAGGAAAGACAAGGGCAATGCTAAAAAGGTTATAGAGAAATGTTGAATTTTTGAAGGGGTATTTTAATATTAAAATGCAATTTATCTACATTCAAGCATATAACTGCCATGATGACCATTGAAACTCAGCAGCCTGCAGTGTGAGATGTTTTGTGAATGAGTCAAGGACATACTGTACGGGAAATAGTAACTGGTATATTGATAGAAGCAAAATTTGGAGATGAGCTCCGCTAAGCAGCAGTATTTGTAGCTAAAGTGGGCACTTGACATTTAGAATACTTTAGTAATACATTTTTTAGATAATTTTAGAAAACTAAACTATTTGTGTGAAAGCAAAGTTAGATTGCATGCTGGCTTTTATATCTATTAGGATTTATTTGGCAGGATAACCCCACCAGATTGCTGTTGTTTGCATTCTTGAAGAGATTCGGACACTGAGAATAGACAAGGCAATCTGCTGCAAGTATGGCATGTAGAGATCTAGATGTACCTGGGTAGTGCTTACCTCCATTGTAGTGCTTGGTGCTTAAGTTGGCCATACACCAGTAGAATTCCATTCCATATTTTTCATTTTGGGAACATTCTTTGGTTTTCTGATTGTTAGTTGAGTCAAATTGACATTTGCTTTTGCTACCAGTAACGAGAAAATTTGAACAAACAAATTTCAAAAAGTGATTATGGTTTTTGTTTGGGAAAGACCATTCACTCCAAAATATATTGTTAAAAGCAAATGTTTTTGAAGTACTTTTGAATGACCTTCATTTTGTCATTGAATGTACTATTGAGAATTGTTGTACGAATGTATAAAGTTTGGACTTTTTATTCAATAATTATTTACTTGTAAGATCTCCAATTGCATGGCACTGTTAATCCTAAAATTCACCTGCAATGACTCCAAGGAAACCTATTATGGCATTGACCTAAAGCGAAACTAAACCCTCCTATAATTTTCAGCCAAAAGAAGCTGCCATCCTAGCCTCTGTTTGATCTTCTACTGTAATGGCGCTGCACATGTGATCAGTTACGATACCAGCCATTTCATGGTGTGACAGTTTAGTTGGGAGCACAACCAATGTTACATTCTTAGGACATGCTGGAAAGTAACTGTTAAAACAGTTAAATTGATGGGTTTAGTTCTGCTTAAAATAATAGCAGATCAAAAGTTGAAAAAAATAGTAGTCTCATGTCTTGCTCTCAGGTTCCATCCATCTCAGCAATGGGGCTCAACCTTCAGACACTTCACACTGCAGGTTTCTCTGTTTTGAAGGTCATGATGGCAGTTCTCCCATCAAAAATGATCTTACTATTAGTAAAATGGAGCTAGTTATATGCCACAAAAATAGACAACTCAACAGCTGTCTCTCAGTCTTCCAAATCTATTACTTAGCTGATAGATGCTTGCAGCTGTTTAACATCCATCCCCCAGTCTCTTTAGGCTAAAGCAGGGGTCTCCAAACTGCGGCTCAGGGGCTAGATGCAGCCCTTTGCTTGCTTTTATCTGGCCCTTGGGGTACTATTTTCATCCACTAATACCTACAATGGGCCATGTTTTTCCCCCACTGTCACCAATGAAGGAGCATAATTTCTCCCAATGGGGACGTGGTCTGCCCTGCATGGAGTGAAGACGCACGGGCCTGGAGCTCTGACACCCCTGGGCACTGACCGTTAGTGGCAGCTCTCCTCCCTGTATCCACTGATGCCTCCTAAGCGCCGCACAGCTTCACAGTCACCCGGCGGTGACCGCAAGTAAACAGGCGGGCTATTTTTTTGTTTTATCCTCATCCCTCAGGCTCTGGGTACTCAGCCAAGATGGGGCCCGGCCAGGACTCGGCTCAGCGTGCCACCCTGGCTCACAGCGGCGGCTCTCCAGTGCTGTCTGCCACCCCGCAAGTGAGTCTCTCCACCTCCACACACTCAGCTGGTAAGTTCTGCCCTGCATCTAAGCTTGAGGCTGCAGAGGGGGATTGGGATCTCAGGGAGCACATTAGGGCCCTCCCTACTAAGGCTGATTTACAGCAACTGATAGCTGTGGTGAGCTTTCATGTAAACAGGCAGTGGAGGGCCTCAGGGAAGATACAGTGGCCTTGGGTAACAGAGTGGAGGCCCTGGGGGCTAACCAGGATGATATTATGCATACAGTGGCCACAATCCAGAACACATCTAAGCACCATGAGGATGTCCTTAATTCTCTGATGGATCAGCTTGATGATTACGAGGACAGAGACCGGCATCAGAACATCCGCATCTGTGGTCTGCCTGAGGCTACATATGCTGCTGATCTGCTTTCTACTGTACAGTCTCTTCTGACAAATTTTGGGAGACGCTGCCCCCAACTCCATTGAAGTGGATAGGGTACTTCCTGTCCCTCAAGGTACTGACAAGCCACGAGATGTTATATGCAAACTACACAAAAACTCTCTGAAAGAGGCGATCATGAAGGCTGTTAGTGACAAGCCAACTGTCGATTTTGATGGTGCTCAATTATTCTTGTTTCCGTATCTGTCTAGGCACACCCTAATGGAACGCAAAGCAGCCCGTTCTCTGTTGGAGCCCCTGCACTCTGTTGTCTACTGCTGGGCATTTCCTTTTCGTCTGACGGCCACTCGGAATGGGAAAACGGCATTCCTTTGCACCAAGACGGGCTTGCAGCATTTTGTTGAAATACTGGATCTCCCACCAACTGATTTCCCCGACCGGAGATTGAATAGCTCAATAACTTTACCATAATGGCCTGAGAGATGGCTCCAGGCCTCTTCTAGAACTTGCAGGAGAATTTGCCAACGCACAGTCAGAATATGGCTGAAGCTTCACCTCTAAGTTTCCAAAAGGACCCTTAAAACTCTCCGACGTCTGGTATTTGCCTTACGGTCACAAGTGTTGGTTAGGGTTCTTGTTTAGCTGCTGCCACTATACTACCACTAATAAGTATTTTTGAATGCTATGCCCAGGTTGTTTTAAAGGTCTTATTCATGCAGTCAGTCATTACCTCCCCAATGGGGCAGACCCATTAACTAGGGATCTTGTACTCTGCTATTTGCAGTCAGGGTGTTAGACTGGGGGGTGGGGTGTTTTCTCATCCCCCCCCCCCCCCGGTCTACCTCCCCACCTTCAGGTCTGCCCATCATTTTGATGTATGGCGAGTTTTCTTTTCTTTTTATGATTCTTATGGTTGTTTTATCCTTTTCTATGTTATTCTCGGGGGATTCCTTGGGGTGTGTACTGATGTGGGGGTGCCTTTTTGCTCAGTGTATATATTATCTTAAACGGGTTGTGCTTTACTTTTTGAATCCTAGGGCTTCTTTTGCATTCCTGCTGAGGCCAATAACTTAAAATAAATGTCTTATAATGTCCGAGGTCTTTGCTCACCCCATAAAAGAGGTCTTCTTTGGCAGGAATTGCGCCATCTGGCTCCTGACATATTTTTCTACAGGAGACGCAGTTTACTGCCAAATTCACTCCTTATCTGCCTCTCATTATGTTCAATCAATAGTACCATAGCCCCTCCCCTATACCCAAGCCCACAGGGGTCTTGATTGCCATAAGGAAGTCCTGCCTCTTTTCTCTGGGGTCAATGATGGATGATCTTGAGGGCCGCTTCCTGTTTATTAAAGGGTCGATAGATGGCTGTATGTACACGTTTGCTAATCTATAGGCCCCCACCTCTCGGACAGTCCATTTTCTTTCTACAACCCTTAGGAGGCTGGAGGACTTCAGGGAGGGTTTGCTGGTACTGAGAGGAGATTTCAATATCACGCTAGACCCTACCTTGGACACTTCATGTGGTAAATTCTCTATCTCTTTCTGAGCCATCAAGAATGTTAAACGATTGCTACTCTCCCTCCATCTGGTGGATAGCTAGTGGGTGACGCATCCCAAGGATAGGGATTATAGTTATTACTCTAAATCTTTTGATGCATATTCCCAATTGGACATACTTTTAGAGGATCAATTATTTTTGAGTAATGTCCGATCCTCTACTGTAGAATCTATAACTATTTCTTATCACTCTCCTGTGACTTTGACTCTCTGCCAGGCTGCTGCCTACCTGATGAAGGCTCAACGAGGCCCTTTTAGATGACCCTGGGGTCCTTGAACCAATCTCCCTCTGTTTGAATTTTTATTTTGAACTCAATTCTCCCAATGAGGTGTCCAATCAGGTGGTCTGGGAGGGTCACAAGGCCGTTATAAGGGGCAAGCTGATTTCTCATGGCTCTCGCATTAGGAAGGGAAAAACTGAAAGAGATTTTTGAGCTGCTCGATAGGATTCATGACCTTGAGGTGAAGCACAACACATCAAACCAAACAGCTGTGGGAGCTACGTTCCAGCCTCTCCCAGTGCTTGGATAGCAGGGCTAGAAACAAGCTCTGGTATTACGCGCAGCACTTCTACAAGCATTGGAACAAATGTGGGAGACTTTTAGCAAATTAAACAGAAAAAAAACGCGCTAAAAAGTAAATCAAGAATAAATGTGTATGCAGCAACTGATATATGTGATAACTCCACAGTTCAAATCCAAAAAATATATATTCAAGTTGCGCTAATCGGTGCCTAAATGTGCAGCACAAAGCAAATCAAATATTATAATGTCAAAAAGGCCCATAAAGGTGATTATTCCAATTAATGATAACTCCATCCACTACCATGACAAGTGATCCGATACCACCACCAATGGATGAAAAACATCCTATTGACCCCTCAATACAAAAGGTCAACAATCGCTTGTTAATCCAAACCCAGCCAAGGCCTCTGTATCATCCATATACAGTAGATCCTCCAATCGGGCTCCACACTCTCCTCAATTCCATAACATGGAGGTTACCCAGAACATAAAAGGTGCCACATAAAATATAGTAATGCTCTTACATCAAAAAGAATAGTAAAACACCTAAAATGATGTGTGTTGGCCGGTACACACACAATAACTCATCCTTCCGGGACTCCCGGGATTCAGTGACGTCAACGTGTCGCTCCGCCCTAGGCGTTTTGTCATACGTTGATGTCATCCAGGGGCAGGGGCAGCACGCTGAGTCGCCACTAGTTATACCATATACAGAGAACCACGCCTCAATCTGAGCCTCAGATGGCTCCAACATGGCCAACCATTTACCTGGATCAAAACCAAGCCTCATTTGCACTAAATAGAGAGGAGTAAGAATTAACCACTCTGCCGATCAGATATGGAGTGTGTCATGTACACCCCACATTAAACTAATCTACCCATACTAACCACAGATTAATAAATTAAGCTCAAATATTGGCTCAAAATAAATTCAAAGTTTTTTACGAAGTAGAATATGAATAGTGACAATTATTAAACGATTACCTCCCCATCTAAACCTATCACAACTCCTTAGTGTTTCCTAGTGGGCAAATTGCAAATGATCTACAAATCGGCAAAGCCACAAGAAAGGGGAATATCATATCAATAGTGTCACATTAATATCTTAGGAGATGACCCCTATTGAGCAAAATTAATTTAATAATATTGTTAGACATAACCCCCATACCTTATGATGGAATGAATTGCAGAATATTCACTTTCTAAAGTATTAAGTAGACCTCAAATCAGGGCCAACCAAGACTCAGAACAGAGTTCACTAAATAAAGATATTATGTTACTTTATGTGTTATATAATTAATGCATTTACAACAATGTGCACATTTAAACCAAGAGGAACATAAGATTTCAACCTATAAACCCAAGCCATCTCAGATTTGGAAATCTCCCTAACTAAAGAGCTACCCCTCCAATGGGGTATTTATTTATCTATGCCAAATACAATGTATTAGTGGGGTCCCTATTGTGTGCCACAGCATAATGCTTAGACACAGAGTAGTTACTGAACCATTTTCTAATATTAGAAATGTGTTTGTTCAACCTTAATTGCAGAGCCATCTTAGTCC
Organism: Pelophylax lessonae; assembly: GCF_965119305.1. Lineage (NCBI taxonomy): Eukaryota > Metazoa > Chordata > Amphibia > Anura > Ranidae > Pelophylax > Pelophylax lessonae. The sequence goes on along the minus strand of NC_138775.1, from coordinate 246,985,193 downwards.
TGCCCACATATTGCAGTCCACAAGGGCACTGCAACAAATAGACAACTCCTACAGTGGAGCATGTAATAAAGGGTTCTATCTGAAAGGCAGAAGAAGTACTCGTTGAAATAAAACAACTAGTTCTCCTATGCTTACAGTTATTGATAGTACAAACCTGACACTTTTTACATTGATAGAACCCCGTAAAGTTGTGAAAAAAAAGTTTGATTAATCGAAGGTGGATTATGAACATTCTGAGCTATTCTATCCCTAAGAGAGGGGGCCCACTTTAAAAATTACCTGAGGCCTCTAGGATAAAATGGAATTCAACACCTTGTCAATACCCAATACGTATATTTCAATGTTTCTGTTTCAATCTCTTCACACTTTGATGTTGTGTTGAGAATGTCATATTTAACGGAATAAATGATGTACTGGTACCTACATTTTTCGGTCTGTTTTTCAATAATAATGATCTATCTAATTCTTGGATCTCATTCAAATTCCTACGGAGGGACTCTGATTTATATCCCTTCTCAACAAACCTATTATGAACTGCACCTTGTAAGATTTGTCTATTTGTTGCAATGCCCTTTTGGACTGCAATATGTGGGCAGGAGTAATAGGGCTCTGCAAGTAAGGTTGAACTATCACATTTCTAATATCAGAAAAGTGTTCAGTAACCACTCTATGTCTAAGCAATATGCTGTGGCACATAATAGTGACCCCACTAATACCTTGTTTCTTGGTATGGATAAATATAGACCCCATTGGAGGGTAGCTCTTTAGTTAGGGAGATTTCTAAATCTGAGATGGCTTGGATTTATAGGCTGAAATCGTATGTTCCTCATGGTTTAAATGTGCACATTGATGTAAATGCATTTATCAATAAGGCATAAAGCAACATAATATCTTTATTTAGTGAACTCTGTTCTGAGTATTGGTTGGCCCTGATTTGAGATCTACCTAATACTTTGGAAAGTGAATATTCTGTTATGTCAAACAATATTATTAAATGAATTTAGCTCAATAGGGGTTATCTCCTAAGATATTAATGTGACACTATTGATATGATTTTCCCCTTTTTTTGCGGCTTTGCCAATTTTTAGATAATTTGCAATTCGCCCACTAGGGGACACTAAGGAGTTGTTATAGGTTTAGATGGGGAGGTAACCGTTTATTAATTGTGACTATTCATATTCTACTTCGTGATAAATTTAGGATTTATTTTGAGCCAATATTTGAGCTTAATTTATGTATCTGTGTTAGTATGGATAGATTTGTTTAATGTGGGTTGTACATGACAATCCATATCTGATCAGCGGAGTGGTTAATTCTTACTACTTTCTATGACGAAATGCGTAAGTTGGAGTGACACGCTGACGTCACTGAATCCCACGAGTCTCAGATTATTGTGTGTGTACCGGCCAACATACATCATTTTTGGCGTTTTACTATACTTTGATGTAAGTGCATTACTATATTTTATATAATAAAATTTGTATACAAGTTACACCATGTGGAGCCTTTTATATTCTGGGTAACCGCCATGTTATGGAATTGAGTATGGAGCCTGATTGGAGGACCTATATGGATGGCACAGAGGCCTTGGCTGGGTTTGGAATCACAAGCGATTGTTGACCTTTTTTTTTTTTTTCAAATTTTTTATTTAAAGAATACAATACAGGCAACAGGCAAATATGTAGATTCATGAAACAACAGGTTTGTCATTACAACACAAAAGTGCGGAGAACCAAAAGCGGACAGTATGAGAAAATATAAAAAGGTGATCCGCTACTTTAAATTCCGTGTAAGGGAGGCAAACTTACCCCGGGAATGACGCCTCTAAAGTCAAACCAGCAAACCAGCAAGTGAAGGAGAACAAGAAACCGTACTCCAGGTGGGCAGGCGCCTGAGCCTGTGTGCATCCTGAAATTTTTTACTTTTTTTCACTTTAAGGTTACCAGAGTGAAAAAAAGAAAGAACGTTGTAGGAAAGATAGAAAGAAGGATTAAACAGAGGGAAAGGCAAGGGGGGAAGAGAGAAAGAAAAAAAAAAAAAAAAAGGGTGCAAATCCCCCACGCCAACCCGGACGGGAATTTTCGAAGGGATCGGACTGGCCAGAAGGGCGCCCAAAAAGGGCTGCAAAAGTTGCTACATCTCAAGCGGCACCAACCCCCTACAGTGGGTCAGAGTATGGCAGGTACTCCTCGGAGACTCGAAATAGGTTCCAATGTATCCACCTAGTCCTGTGCGCCTCTCTCGTCCCTCGGAGTTCAGACGTAAGTTCCTCCATATGCTCGAGTTCGCTCACCCTGGCAAGCCATTGCGAAACCGTGGGGGCAGATTGCTGTTTCCACATAGCTGGAATGCAGGCTCTCGCAGCGCTTAAGAGGTATTTGAGTAGGGATTTGCTGTATCTCTTCTTAGACATAGGCGTGAGGTTAAGCAGCACTGCCTTAGGATCCCCCTGCAAAGCCACATCCATGAATTTCTGAATGAATTGCAGTACTGGGTCCCAAAAGGAGGTAAGGACGGGACAATCCCAAAAAATGTGCAAGAGAGTGCCCTCGGAGGAATGGCACCTCCAGCAACGGTCACTCTGTTGAGGAAAGTATTTGGCCAACATCGATGGCGTTCTGTACCATCTGGTCATCAATTTATATGTAGTTTCCTGATATCGGCCGCTGAGTGCGGACTTGTGCGCAAAATACAATATGCGCTCCCGCTGAGGGACAGAGAAAGTAGCTCCAAGCTCCCTTTCCCATTTAGCAAGAAAAGGGGGCTCAGATCCCGCCCTAAGCTCCAAAAGGAGCCTATAGGAGTTGGAAAGGGATCCACGGATCGGTCCCTCCCCCAGGCACAGCTCTTCAAAGGCGTGTAGATCACGCTGGAAAGACGAGTAATGTGGCTGTGAGTGCAGGAAATGCGAAAGTTGATGAGAGCGCCATTGGTTAAGGAAAGAGGGGGGTTGGCCAGGAGGCAGAATACGATCTACGCGCCACCCCCCGGGACTCAGTAGTTGGGAAGCGTGAACCAACCCAGTGGCAGATAAAAGACTAAAATGCGCATCCGCAAGCCCGGGCTGGAAGCCCAGATGTCCAATAATAGGAGACATAGGAGAAGGATGGCCCTCCAAGGAGGCCATGCGGTAGAATCTGTCCAACTCGGCCAGGGTGGCACCTATCAAGGGGTGCTCCGAGACGGTGGCCAAGTGATGACGCCCTGTCCAGGGCAATCCCGCGAGCGGTGCATCACATGCCTCCTGTTCCAACTGGACCCAAAGCTTAAGGGACTTGTGTCTGCACCAGTCCAGGACCCTCGTCATGTAGGCAGCAGTACAGTATAAGGCAGGGTCCGGAAAGCCTATACCCCCCCTGTCCTTGGAACGTACCAACACGTCGACTCCAAGACGGGGATGCCGACCATGCCAAACAAATTTGATAAACGCTGAGCGGACCGAGTGTAAAAAGATACGAGGCAGTCTTATCGGCAGTGCCTGCAAGAGGTAAAGCAACCGGGGCATCGCATTCATTTTCAAAACATTACAACGACCAAACCATGACAATGCCAGCGAGTCCCATTTCTGTAAGTCTCCGGACAGAGTGCCTAGGAAGGGCTGAAAGTTCAAGGAGAAGACCTCAGACAAGTTTGCAGAGATCTTCGTGCCTAGGTACTGAATGTAACGCGTGGCCCATCGGAACGGGAAGTGTGGGCGCAGGGCCGAAATAGTCGCCGTGGGAATCGAAACGTTCAAGGCCTCCGATTTCTGGAGGTTGATCTTGAAATTGGACAGTGAAGAGTAGCGGCTCAACTCAGCAAGTAAAGAAGGAAGGGATATGAGAGGTTTGGTGATATAAAAAAGTAAGTCGTCTGCGTAAGCAGCCACTTTATGATGGCAGTCAGTTGTACGTACACCCTGGATCGAGGGATTATCCCGGACGTGTTGGAGGAACGGTTCCAATGTCAGAACAAATAGCAACGGAGACAGGGGACATCCCTGTCGGGTGCCGTTGGCTATAGGAAAGGGGTCCGAGCTAAACCCGTTGACGCGGACCGTCGCAGTGGGGGTAGAGTATAGCGAGGCTATCCAGGACAGCATCGGGGGCGGCAGGTGCACATGTTGCAGCGTGGCATGAAGAAAAGACCAGTTCACCCGGTCAAACGCCTTTTCGGCATCTGTAGACAGGAGCAATAGCGGTGTGCGAAGCCTCTGTGCTCTCTCTATAATGTTAAGGGAACGAACAGTATTGTCCCTAGCCTCACGTGTCTGAATAAAGCCAACCTGGTCCAAAGAGACAAGACGCGGCATCAACGGAGCCAGTCTAGTTGCCAGGATCTTAGAGAAAAGCTTGACGTCGCAATTGAGCAGGGAGATCGGCCTATAACTCCCACACAAAAGGGGGTCCTTGCCTGGTTTGGGGAGGACCGTTATGCTGGCTCTCAGCATATCCGACGGTACCTGTTTGTCGTCCGTAATGGCATTGAAAGCTTTAACGAAATGTGGCGCGAGAACATCCTGGAAGGTCTTATAATACGTTCCCGAGAAACCATCAGGGCCAGGTGCTTTGCGTAGAGAAGTGGACGCAATTGCCGCCCCAAACTCTGCCACCGAAATGGGCTGAGAGAGGTCCTCCACTTCCTCAGCGGTGAGGGTTGGAAGGTTAGCCTCGCGAAGGTAGGAGGCCAGACTTGGAGGGATCTGAGGCTCCAAGGGCGAGGCCGGCACTCTATCAATGTTATATAGCGAAGAATAAAAATCGCGGAAGGCCTTCGCCAGGTCCGGGGTGGAATGAATCCTCGTGCCCGTCGGAGTAGACAAGGCAGACACGAAGGTAGAGGACCTCCCCGCTCTCAGGGCGTTAGCGAGCAAGCGGCTGCACTTGTCCCCGTATTCATAAAAAGACCGTCGAACCTTCACCAAGACATGTTTTGCCTCGTAGAGGGAGTGTTCCCGTATAGCTTCTCGAACCTCCAACAACTCCACGGCCGTGCCCGTATCCGAACCCGCTTTATGGCTACTCTCCAACCGCCGAAGGCGTGACAGGAGCCCAGAGAGAGTCTCCATTCTCTTTTTTTTTACAATGTGGCCGTGCTTAATCAAGATTCCCCTAATAACGCACTTATGAGACGCCCAAACTGAAAGGGGATTGTCTACCGAGTCCATGTTGGCAGCAAAAAACGCCTGTAGTTCTGCAAGGACATCCGTGACTATGGCGGGGTCCTGCAAGAGCGCTTCATTCAGCCTCCAAGAAGGAGTGGTTGGATGGGAGTTTTGGATGTTGAGTTCCAACACCGTGGGGGCATGGTCCGACAAGGCGATATGCCCAATCTCAGCTTTGGAAGTCAACGGAATGGACGAATGTTGAAGCAAGAAAAAGTCGATCCTGGTATAAGAGTCGTGTACCGCGGAATTGATTGTTGACCTTTTGTAATGAGGGGTCAATAGGATTTGGTAAAGGCATTTTTCATCCATTGGTGGTGGTATCTGATCACTCTTCATGGTGGTGGATAGAGTTATCATTAATTTAAATAATCACCTTTATAGGCCTTTTTGACATTATAATATTTGATTTGATTTGTGCTGCACATTTAGGCACCGATTAGCGCAACTTGAATATAGACTTTTAGCAAAAGAATTGAAGAAACAACAAGCTTTACGTAGTGTCCACAGCCTAATGGCTCTGGATAGACAGATAATAGATACCCACGCTATAGCAAAAAAGTAATAGCAATACTACTAAAGAATAAGAGTGAAAGATATGTGTCTAACCAAGGTCTCCTATGAACATATATTCACTCACCCTGCGCTATATAAGAAAACTGGATAGACAACTTGATGAAAGAAAAAATGACATAAAGTCCAAGCTTGGACTTTATGTCATTTTTTCTTTCATCAAGTTGTCTATCCAGTTTTCTTATATAGCGCAGGGTGAGTGAATATATGTTCATAGGAGACCTTGGTTAGACACATATCTTTCACTCTGAAGGCCCGTACACACGTACCGATCGTCGGCATACAAACGTCGGCGGACGAAAGATCTGCCGATTGTACGCTTGTTAGTATGGTGCCTCCGACAGCCGTCAGCGCACATTCTGCCGACAAGAGTCTGTCTTGCAAGCATTAAAATTTTTGTATGCCGACACCAGAGCGGCCGATTGTTCGCCAGCCAGTACAGAATTCGGACGACAGACCGCAGATTTGCAAGACTGGGCATGCTCAGAAAAGAAAAAACACAGGGAAAGTTAACCATTACATGACATCACTTCTGCAGTCGGCTGTAGTCGGCGGACAAAATTCTTGTGCTATCTTTGCACTTTTCAACAGACACCGACAGCCCAGGGACAAAAGACGGCCGATCATTCGCTGACGATCGGTACGTGTGTACGGGCCTTTATTCTTTATTTCTGTTGTTTAACCCCTCTGCTATGGATGCAATATCCTTTTTGAAGGACAGACAACTGGAAGTTGAGAATATTTTCTCTGAGGTGGTAGAAACTAACACCTCACAAGATCTCACCTCCAACTTGAATGCACTGGGCCACACCCTTGACAAACAAGTGAGGACGTGGTGGGACATTTTCACGTTCGAAAAATATATAAAAGAGCGAATCATCATGCGCAGCCTGCGGTGGGAGGTGTCCCCCCAGGATGCTCTTGATGATGAGAATTCTACCGTTGAATGGTTAGAATTTTTTAATAGCGTTGGCATCAAATTACAGGAACTGATCCTGAAAAGAAAAAAGCAAAAAATGAAAATTTTAGAAAAAAGAATTTCTGATCTTAAGAGTATTTTAGATAAAGATAAGGATTTACCCATAGTTACAAAATTCAACACTGATATTAAGAAAAAGTTAGAGAAGACGGATAGAGACACTCATAAGAAAAAAGTGAAAAAGTATTATAGGGATTTGGAAGACTTTAAAAGTAATAATATCTACTTGTGGCAGAATCCAGGGTCAACGGTCAATCAACGATCTGTTAACATCAATGGAGCTGCAGCTAACCATCAGAGTAGCCAGCATGCTACTCCGGGACCAAGTACTCCGAGGGGTCCAACGAGACCCGCTCCGGCACAGCAGGTCTCGAATGGAACACGGCCAAAAAATAATAATATGTCTAACCCTGCTGGTACCCAAAACAATCGGAAGGTACAGCAAGGGAATTCTGGGAGTTATGCAGTCCCAGTACAAAATAGGTATGATTCTTTGTCCCAGTATGAGGGAACGAATCCCCTCACCCCAATCCCCACTCGCCCTTTTCCCTGGCGAGGGGGAAGAGGCAAGGGGGGGGAGGAGGGGAGGCAGACCCTGGAGAGGAAGACCTCAAGGCTGGGGTCCCCCACATCCACAGGGGATGTACAATCCTCACTGGAGACAACAGTCAGGTCTCCAGGATTATGTGGAAGAACCAGGACCAGGGGATGCCGAGCTGGACGCAAGGAACAAAAAAAGAAGAAGGGACTTCGATTAGAAGGCATTTATAATTTGGCTGAGGTATCCTTGACAGACAAGGAATTGAATATTTTACATGCCGGCTTAAAATGCGCTAAACATAGGCCTGTCAATAAGTTCAATGTCTATATTGACTTGCATAAATTTGTAAGAAAAATTAATTTAAAGAAATATTACCTAAATCCTGCCCGTACACTGGGTGCCCCAAAAGCAGGTTTAACGAACTACTCACTAGGGATTGACAGTGGGCTTAAGAATAGATCTTTGTTTAACCCACAGCAATCTTCAAATCAACACATCGAGGTGTTCAAAAACCTCGTAATCCGTGATTTGAAAGAAATTCCAGAGAAAAAGGGTGTCAATCCGAGACATATTCAAGAAGGCCTAGAGGCACTTGAAAAGAGAAAGAATGTCATAGTGAGACCTGCGGACAAGGGAGGGGGCGTGGTCCTCCTGAAAAAGGAGTTTTACCACACCCAACTGTCTACAATGTTAGCGGACAAGGAAACGTATAGAATCCTGAGTAAGGATCCAACATTACAGTATAGACAGGAATTAAGTTCCCTTGTGGAAAAAGGTTATGAGAGTCATGTGCTATGTAAGAAGGAAAAACAATATCTGGTACCCAGTTACAGCCGTATACCAACAATATATACGTTACCAAAAGTCCATAAGGACATGGTCAATCCACCAGCAAGACCGATTGTTAATGGAATACAATCTGTAACGTCGAGGCTGGGGGAGTACCTGGACTTTTTCCTTCAAGAGAGTGTAGTTAAGTTAAGATCTTACTTACGAGATACTAAGGCTTTGTTGGGAGCTCTTAAGGAGGTAGTTGTGCCTAGTGATGGAGACGTCTTCCTAGTTACAGGAGACGTCTCGTCACTATATACGATCATCCAACACAATGATGCCTTGTTAGCTTTCAATTGGGCCTTCAGTAAAAGGGAAGAGATTCCCGACATACAAAAACGTTTTTTGAAAGACGCTCTCATTTTTTGTTTAGCGCACAATTACTTTTGGTTCGACAGCAGTTTCTATCAGCAACAAAGAGGCGTTGCGATGGGGGCGAAGTTTGCTCCCAGCCTGGCAAACATCTTTATGGGCGAATGGGAGGACCGGTACATTTTTGCTGCCCGACTTGAAGAGTTATTCATCTATCGTCGATACATCGATGATTTATTCTTCATTTGGGCAGGTACTGAGTCCTCCCTGAAAAAGTTTTGTGAAAAGCTTAATAATAATACCAACAACATCAGGTTAGATTTTAACTGGAGTCGGACCAAGATCCATTATCTGGACGTGGAGATATCCCTTCTTGAGGGTGGGCTGAAGACTCAGGTGTACTTCAAGCCCACTGATCGGAATGGATATCTCCACGTCCAGAGTGGACACCACCAGCAATGGTTGTCTAATATCCCCCAGGGGTCAATTCCTTCGCGTTAGAAGGAATTGCACAGCCGATGAGGATTTTCAAGTACAGTCCCAAGTTCTAAAACATAGATTCATGGAAAAAGGCTACCAAGCTGCCAAATTGGACAACACGATAGCGGACATAGGGAGATTATCACAGGACGATTGTCTTAAAGATACCGAGAAACGTAATACCCAAGGTCATGATTGGAGTTTCATTTCCCAGTTTATTGCCCAACACCGGGAGGTGGAAGAGATTTTCAAAAGGCATTGGCCGGTCCTATGTATGGACAAAGTGTTGAATGGGGTGTTGCCGGATACCCCAACATTCATATATAGAAAAGGACCGACGTTTGGTGACCAGGTGGTGAAGAAAGTGTTGGGTCCTCCAAAGAAGCCGACAATGTTCTGGGATAATACACCTGTTTTTTTTGCTTGCAGGAGGTGTAAAACCTGTAAGCAGGTAAATACTCATTTAAGAAATTTTACCAGCTTTGTATCCCCATCAAATGGGCAGTCTTTCGAAATAAAGGACACAATTACTTGCAGTAGCACACATGTGGTGTACTGCATACAGTGCCCATGCAATATGTTTTATATTGGGAGGACTAAGAGAACAATTACTACCAGGATCTCGGAGCACATAACAAACATCCGCAATGGATTCAAAGACCATAACCTCTCTCTCCACTTCCGGGATTTTCATAATAGGGATCCCACATTTAAAGTTCTGGGGGGTGGAGAAGGTAGCACCGGTATGGAGGGGATCCAATCGTGTCCGTGAGATATCCAAGCGTGAAACACATTGAATATATCTGACCGAGTCTTTGCATCCTAAGGGTCTAAATGTTGATTTGGACATTAATTGCTATATTAGCAATTATTGATTTTGGGCGATCATAATGTCCATATAGTACCCAATATGGATCGAGTAGTCTTCTATCTCTTTATTCCCCCTTTTTCCTTGTTTCTTTTTCCTTTGTATTGTCTGATCAATAGGCCAGCAGTTTTATAAGTTTGAGAGGTTCTTTAATTGGCTCATTGGTTGGTCTGGGCCTTTAAATTATATACATAAGAGCCATATGTTGGTATGTATATTCCTGCATTCATTTATGCTGTAACTATTGGGTAGATGCTGTATTTTATATATTTTTTATGTATTTTTTACAAATTGATATTTAATATGAGATATTTCTGTTTGATGCCCGTTTTTTAAACATCAAAAAATTGTTTGAAATATGGGCACATATATACTATGTAATATATACCGTATATGGGTGCGGTTTTATATTGGTTTATGTCATTTTACTGTATAGGATTATTGTACAGTGAAGGCATCTAGTGTATTATAATGACACCGACTGCGGTGAACAGACATAAACAAATGTCACTTCCTCTTAGTTGGTCCGGATCCGGAAACAGAGCGGCGAGGGGAGGTCACGTGGTGTATTCATTGCCGCCTCCCTCTGACGCTGGGCGGATGTGTCTATTGACACATCACGCTTTGTAATCCGGCACTAGATGATGACGCACTTCCGGGCGGATGTCAGTAGGATGACTGGCGCGCCGGAAGGGGCGGGATCCAATCGCCCCTTGCTGACCGGAAGTGTCAGCAGAGGGAGTACTTTGGATTATCGGTCCGGCGCAGCGCGGAGGCGCATGCGCCGGCGTGTATATAAATATATGTCGACTGCGCCGCGCACACAGGCTCTTTGATAAAGTCTATAAGGCGAAACGCGTCAGAGCGTGTGTGCGCAGTCGCCATTACCTTGTACTACATACGCCGGACACCTTCCTTAGCAACGCAAGTGGTCTATTTGGATCTGGTGGTCATTAAGCGTACTACATGCCTTCATTAAGTCTGGCTTCTTGTAAGTAGACATCCTGAGGGGAGAGGGGCTCTTTATGTGTGATTTTAATAAAACCTATGTGCGGAATTACACTATTGTTTGCCCCCACTCTGTTCATTTTCATATGCTTGGGTGGACGGAGTACCAGCGTGATAAGAAGACAAAGAGATTCGGTTCTGGAGGCGTGCACCCTGAGAGAGGTGGTTTACTGTGAAGGGCTCATATACACCGGTTATCTGGTGAGTTCCCATTACAGGGGGGAGCACTTGGCGGTGGTGGAATTGTGGTGCTTTCAATCCAGGTCCCTCACACCTTTCCCTTGAATAAGAGACTCAGGGAGATACAGGAGTCTCCATGGAACTTTGAACAGACTGCTCTACGGACTTGTGCGAGTGCACAAATGTCCCTTGTATTTTAGCGCTGTTAGTGTTTTTGGTTTATGACGTATTATGTCAATGATCCTTTGAACACCTACTATGCAATAGCAATACTATGCCTCCCTATAGAACATCCCACCACCTTCCCCACAAGGGGAGAGTCTGTCCAATAAGAATGCCGCAAGTGCTTATCTCAAAGCCTCCAAGTTTCCTACCCTGTTCCCTCTGGTGTTAGAGGAGCGACCATTCATTACAGAGGAGATTGTTGCAGCTGTCGCCAGCTTACCCTTGGGCAGGAGTCCTAGACCCGACGGCCTTACCAATGCCTACTATAAGAAGTTTTTCTCTATCTTTGCCTCCCCTCAATGTAACTACTTTAACTCTATTATTGCCACTAGCCCACTACCATCCGAAGCCTTGCTTGCACACGTGACAGTCTTACCCAAGCCTGGTAAAGACCCCCAGCTTTGTGCTAACTATAGGTCCATTTCCCTGCTAAATTTTGAAACTAAATTGTTGGCTAAACTCCTGGCTCTCCACCTTCAGGACCATGTAGCGGGTCTGGTTCATCCTGATCAGACGGGTTTCATGGTGGGCCGAGAAGCGAGAGACAATACTATCAGGGCCCTACATATTCTTCACTTGGCTCAACGCAGACCAGAGCACAGACCATGTGTGGTACTCTCAATGGACGCTGACAAAGTCTTTGACAGGGTTAATCGGGTCTACATGTTAACAGTATTATGCGAAATGCGTCTGGGTGATCATATAATGGGTTGGGTGGCATCTTTATATGGAGATCCTATGGCCCGTGTAAAAGTGAATGGTGTACTATCAGAGTCACTTACCATATGAAACGAGACTAGGCAGAGATGTCCGCTTTCCCTGTTGTTGCTCGCCCTGGTAGTGGAACCCTTTTTGCGAACGGTGCGAGTTAACACGGATGTTTCCGGGATGCATATTGGCTCAATGGAACACAAGTTCTCCGCTTACACGGATGATTTGCTATTTTACCTCTCAAATCCCCACATTACCCTACCTGTTTTGATGTCTGAGGTGAGGAAGTTTGGACATCTTTCGAACTTTAAAATACATTTTGGGAGGTTTAGAACTCCTGCCTATCCATGTCCCACCTGTCATGACGGTATCCCTACAGCAATCCTTCCCCTTTATATGATGTACAGGTTCCCTACCCTACTTGGGGACTCACATCTCCTATGACCCAACACTTTTATATGATCTTAACTATGGTAGATTACTGATGGGGATTGTGAAAGACCTCCAGACTTGGAGAGGTCTACCGCCTATGTGGTTTGGGAGGGTTAGTGCCCTTAAGATGATCATTCTACCTAGAATAATTTACCTCCTATATACTGTACCAATTACTCTCCCATGAATCTTCTTTCAAATACTTTGTAGGGCTTTCTTGGCATTTTTTTGGCAAGATAAGCATCCCAGACTGGCTTATGACCTCCTACGTAGATCTAAACCAGACAGTGGAGTCGATCTCCCGGATGTGGCTCTTTATTATAAAGACATGTCACTTGTACGTATCCTGAACTGGCATCATGACTCTGCAAATTAGATCTGGGTTCCACTGGAGAAAAAACTGGCAAGCAGGAATCTTGCAGGGGCCCCGCTGATTACAGGGGCTTATCTGACTGGACCTCACCCCTGACGCGATCTGCCCTGACTATCTTGGACCGACTAACCAAGACAGGTCAATATGCCCACGGGATTTCCCCTCTGGCCCCCCTGGGGGGTATCCTTGGTTCCCATCGGGGGAGGAACTGGGCTTTTTGGGACCTGGGGCTCCGAAGGGAAAGTTGTCTATTCTAAATTTGCCCCATAGGGCACTTTTTTACCGCTGGCCACCCTACAGTCATCTTTTGGAGTCACCACCTTTGCAGCCTTAGCAAACTTCCTCCACAAACTGCAACCTCCTCTAAAATCCCTAGATACTCTTTCTGCCCTTGAATCTCTGTGTGTGAATCTCTCAGACCCTAAACACTTGCTAGCTCAAATGTACTGCTTAGTGCTGGGTTTACAGATCTCAGGGGTCCCGTACTACATTAGGGGATGGGAGAGGGAACTGGGTCAGGAGTTTATTCCCTCTCAAGTTCAGAGAATATTTAAACATACCCACTCCTCCCCTGTTAGCTCCTTTCCTTTCTAGATGGTATAGGACCCCTTCCCGATTAGCACAAATGTTTCTGACAGCGGATGCTAGGTGTTGGAGGGGATGTGGTCAGCGGGGCACATTTCTTCATCTTTGAAGGTCATTCCCTAAGATTAGGACCTTTTAGGAGGCCATAACCCCATGGATTAAAAAGTCGACTCTGCGACCCGTAGAGTGTTCCCTATTCAAGGACATTTGGTCAGGTTGGATGTACTATTCCATAGAACTATCCACAGATTAATTGCTATACCTGTAAGATTTTGCTACTATGAGGGCTCACACTGCGCACTTTCCTCACCCTGCTTCCCATCCCCAGGCTTGGGATTTCCATTCCCCCTTTCCCCCTTTTGTTTTCTGTTCTTTTGGTTGGTGTTGTTTCACATCTCCTACTGGTTCTCTGCTGTTCTATAGAACCTGTGGGTTCTTAAGCAGTGATATAGTGCATGTACTTATTACACTTTGGGTCTATTCAATTTATGGACAATGATGTTATTTACATATAGCTTGGGTCTATCTCCCCCCTGTTCTCCTGTGCCCGTGTTGACGATGGCGTGGGGACAGGTAGCAGTTCTAGGTGTTTTCGTTACCAAGACTCCCATGTGTCACATATAATCGATTATAGAAGGCCATGTTGGCTTCACCCATGTTCTATAAATCTGTTATAGAATGTTTGTATTACTTTAAATATTTTTGGCTTGGAAATGAATAAAAATCTTGAACATAAAAAAAAAAAAAATTCTCCCAACGACATCAAAAATGGGGCACAATTCCTTCCAATGACACCAACAATAGGGCCCAATCACACTAAATATGGAACACAATTCCTCCCACTGACACAAAAGATGGGGCATTGTTTATTCACACATCGGGACCTTTTCTACTCCCAATGCCCACAGTCCAGCCCTCCTTAAGTCTGAAGACAGTAAACTGGCCCTTTGTTGGGAAAGCTTGGAGACCCCTGGTTCTAAAGGATGGTTCCACAGTGGGTTCATCCTATTGAAGAGTCAGCAAATCTATGTACAGGAAGCTGATACATTCATTATGCCCATATGGGAGCAGGGAAGCAAATAATTGTAGGGGAATAACTTTCTCTATCTGAATTTCCAGGAGATAGTGGCAGGTAAACAGTGTCCAATTGTCGCATGAACATATGCTTAGGGAGGTGATCTCACAAATGGGTGCCTACTAAAAACTTAATTGAAGGTGGTGTTAAGCTCTACATTTGCATTCATACCAAAGTGCTTCCCTGAATTGCACCTTTAATCAGCACTCTAACTATTTAGGGTGTGCTGTGTTTGGTGAGGCTCTTTAAAACTGCTGCCTGCTGCAGTTTTTTTTTTTATTCATTTCAAAAGGTTTAGTAATATAAGTCCTAAAACAAATCACCCTCTTAATACACCCAAATTCAAATCAAATCTCAACTGAAAAAAAAAAGCCTTTCCTCACAGTGAGCCTGAACCAGCACTGCAGAGGTTGAATGCTCATTTATGTATGGGCACAGGAAAGGCACTTTTACTTACATGATCCTCCGCTGCCTCAGCAGATGGCACTCATCTACACTCTGGCAGTGGACTGCCCCTTAGCATCCTTACGTCCAATGAAGGGCTGTAGGTCAGTCTGCAGCACCTGGCAGGGAGAGGAGCAGCTGCAGTTTCACTGTGTTTGCTGATGCCCTTGCTTGTGTTCACAGGAGACTTTTATGGAGACACAGCTACAGGATGAGACTGCTATGGTGGAACTGTGCAGCCAGTATGAAGCCTGCCTACTACCAAATAGGGACAGACACAGGATGTGGACTGCTAGGATTGTGAAAGGTGTAGTCTCACACAGACTGAGCTTGCTTTATGGGTTGGAAAGTGGAAACTACAGATCCTAGGAGGTACTGGGGCTCAGAGGAGAGGTGGTTTTTATTGTTGTTTTTCCCAGACTGAGGAGGAGAATTTTGGAGGGTATTTAGACAGACTGAACAAATATAAGTGTAAGAGGGGCTTGGTGTTTGGCTGGATTTGGCGCCAAGAGCACAAATCCCTTTCCATGCTCCTGTCCTGTTAGAACACTATCCCTCCTGCGGAGGCTGAATCCTCTGCCATCTTGTGCCCCCACTCCATGCCAGAGGAGTCTACATGACATTCCCTGACATTGACCTGTACATCTCCAAAGGGGGGGAATGTCCACACATAAAGTAGTTTGCTGCACATTACTGATGGAATCAAAAAAATGGCATAACAATCACATCACAAGAAAATAAATTCTGGAATCACTAACATTTCACAGTCAACCACATTTAGGAGATGGTCAGCAGTAGTCACAAGTGAAAGCATAAGAAGCCCCTCGGCAGCCATCTCTCTCTAACAGTCTCTCTTTCACCTGGGGTCCTTGGTACTCACAGGACTGTGCTTTCTGTAGTCAACTCCTCGCTAGATTCACCTCTCTCAGGACCCTCTAGAGAAGCAGGGATCTCGCGGCCTGCTCTAAATTGCCTTTTGCAATTTTCCCTAGCCCCCACCTCCATAAGGGACAGAAAAACTACAGCCTGCTCCCCCTGAGTTCAGGCCCACTCCTCCTGGCCTCCTGCCATATCCAGAGCCTACACGTGGTGATCATCTGTGCTGGTGTGCAGTGTTTGGCTTCCATGCCCCAAGTGCTGTGGGGATCCTCCCAATCTGACTTATAACAGGGTGCTGACTCACCCATGACATCACTGCAGGAGGGCTCTACCTAAAAAGGGCCTAGCACCTGATGACCTTAATTACTGTACCCAAAAGCTATTCTGGTACAGAGCCACCTAGGGGCAAAGTAGCTAACTGCACCTGCCTACATAAGGCTACTAACACACAGCTCACCACTGCACCTGAGAGGGAGAGAGGCACAGCAACAGGCATTTGGGGACATTGGAGAGCACCATGGATGCAGATAGAGCCTGCTGCCTGAACAAGGAGAAGGGCACTACAGACAATGACTGGATGTACTTCAATCAGTATACAGAGGGAGGATTCCTGCTAACACAAAGGGTTGGTTAGGGGGCCACTGGCAGAATCCACATTACACTTTTACAAAAAGGGACAGTGTTACCTGCGAGTATCACAAAGCCAGTGCCATTATCTGTGCTTTAAGGGAGCAGAGCCAGTGCTATCATCAGTGCTTAAAGGGACCAGAGTCAGTACCATCATCAGTGCTTAAAGGGAGATCATTCTGGGTGCTCCAACATAACAGTTGGGCCCCAATGCACTGGCCAGCAGAAGAGAGTATTCTACAGACTGTTGAACTGTTAGACTGGTATAGCTCTCCAGAATTCAGATTGCCCAGTGTGAACTTTAGGAAGAGATTTATACATCAGTTGATTGTTATTAACTGTATATTCCATTCTACATTTAATTCTTTTTGCAATAAATATTTATTGAATAGTTTAAATGTTTTCAGTGTTATTTATTTTGTTTTACATCTACCAGGGTACTGCATATACATCTGCAATAAATATTCCTGACCCAGCCAGGTGTGGTGCTATTTTAAAAGTCATGGGCACAGGAACAGTGGACCCAATACATCCAGCAGCTCCCGGAACATAAGGTAGAAGAGGCTTCGGGGGCCAGTCTAGCAGCGCGGAGTCTGCAGTGCAAGAAGATCAGGTGTGGAAAACTGTTGTGCCCACTCCTCGTAGACGTATATAAGCAGACAACTCTTGCAGCCCCTCTGCAAGGGAGGACTTTTAATTTTCCCGGAATTCAGCTTAAAAGCTATCAACCTCTTTGTCTCTGGGATAGCCACAGTTTCATTGGTCAAAAAAGATCTATCTTCCGAGGTGTTTACTGAGGTCTGATCTCATCCTTACAAAATCAGCAGTGTACCGTTGGGTACCTTTATTTATGCCCTTGTCTGTGAATATTTAAAAAAGGAAATTTCAGTTACACATATGGTATATTTGCAGTTTCTTTGGGATTTTTATCTTTGCACATAAGCTGCAAGATATGAAACTGTTTAACCTAGTGAATGTGAATAATAGCTGAGATGAAAAGAGACGCTGGTCTTTTGCTTCAGCATTTACTGGAGAAATGCAGCCATCAAAGAGCTACTTACAAAGGAGAAATGTCCCTGGACACTGATAAAAGCAATATCATTGCTTCTTTGGCTCCAATCATTTCCATATTGTTGAGAATGTATGTAGTGGGAGGAAAATAGAAATTGCATGCTAAGAATATCTAAGATAAAGGGACCTATTTGTAAAGGGTGTAAGGTTGTTTTGTCGTGATTTAGCCACTTTTTCTGATGTGTTGTGTTCTGTTGATATCTGTATTCGGCTTTTTTTATGAAGGTTGTTTCCACAATTGTCTTATACTGCTCTTATCATATATCCCCCCTCCCAGCTGTGAAAGACCCCCTTTCCTGTTACTTATTTTTTAAATTGTGTACGCATACCTTTTTTCCATGAGTTTTTGGTCCGGTTACAGGAAGTCTCCACCTCTTCCTTCTGTGGTTAGCAGGTCCTCAATGATGTAAAGCAGTTGTGGTCAACATTCTTGATATGGGGGTCCTCAAGTGTCACCAAAGGACCACACATAAATAGTGAATATTCAGTCTCAGGGATGGCAGAACCACAACAGAATCTGGTCAGAGACTTTGGGCATGATACAAGAGATGGCCAGAGACTATGGGCATGATACAAGAGATGGTCAGAGACTATGGGCACAATGCAAGATATGATCAGAAACTGTGGGCACATAATAAGAGATGGTCACAAACAATGGACATGATACAAGAGATGTTAACAGACTATGGGCACAATGCAAAAGATGATCAGAGACTGTGGGCCCAATACAAGAGATGGTCACAGACTGTGGGTACAATACAAGAGATGGTCACAGACTATAGACACAATGCAAGAGATGGTTGTAACGCTCCTGCGTTTTTAGTATAGGCTGGATTTGCAGCTGCAAAATCTCCACTCAGTAGTCATGTAGAGATGTGTTGAATACCAGATCCAACTCTCCAGGACTCATCACCGTGGGCCTGTCAGCTTTAACATACAGATATATACACACTCAATGAGATGTTCCTGGAGTGATAGGATGTATATGATAGTATGAAGGTGATGTGCTGAAGGGACAGGTGTGAACAGTGACAAGGATGGTAATCACTTGATAGGTTTTGTATAGGAGAGTTCAAGATGGTATTTAGGAATGCAGATAGGTTAGTATCGAGTATGATAACAGGTGGTGAGGACAGCAGATGACAAATACAGGATAGACTAACCCAGTGCAAGGATAGATAGTAGTAGACAGGAGAGCTAGCAATCTATGCAGCAGTGCAGATGATAGATGGTAGTAGGCTCAAGAGCTAGCAATCTATGTAACAGTGCAGATGATAGGATAGTATGGATAGGTGGTAACAGTCCTTAATGTGCATAGGTAGATAGTGCAATAAGGTTATGGAGG
>NC_138775.1:246944011-246961511 GCF_965119305.1 Pelophylax lessonae | reverse complement strand
ATCCTTCTCCCAATCCTAGACTATGTGTAGGCGGGTGAATTATATCCTCCATGCTGTAGGTAGCGCTGTGTGCAGTGGCAAGTGGAGGCATAGAGGAACACTGTTCCTCTGCAGACTTCATAGGTGTCATCAAGGTTGCTGTGGTCCGATTGGACCCCACTTTTTTTGATGTTGAAAAAAAATATATTATTTTATATAAAATACAGTATATATATATAAAAAAAAAAAAAAAATACTTAACCACTTCTGGACCGGAAGATTTTCCCCCTTAATGACCAGGCCATTTTTTGCGATTCTGTACTGCGTTACTTTAACTAACAATTGCGCGGTCGTGCAACGCTGTAGCCAAATAAAATTGATGTAATTTTATTCCCTCAAATAGAGCTTTCTTTTGGTGGTATTTGATCACCTCTGCGATTTTTAATTTTTTGCGCTATAAAAAAAGAGCAACTTGTCTGAAAAAAAAAAAACAATATTTTTCACTTTCTGCTAGATAACATTCTTAATAAAAACAAAATTAAAAATCTAATTTTTTCATCATTTTAGGCCAATTTGTATTCTGCTACATATTTTTGGTAAAAAAAAAAAATCCCAATAAGTGTATTTTGATTGGTTTGCGCAAAAGTTATCACGTCTACAAACTAGGGGAAAGATTTATGTCATTTTTATTTATTTTTTTACTAGTAATGGCTGCAATCAGCGATTTTTAGCGGGTCTGCGATATTACGGCAGACAGATTGGACCCCTAACTGACATTTTTGACACTTTTGGGGGGGACCAGTGACATTACTACAGTAATCAGTGCTAAAAATATTCACTGTTACTGTAATAATGACACTAGCAGGGAAGGGGTTAACCCAGGGGCGATCAAAGGGTTAAATGTGAGCCTAGGGGGTGTTTTCTAACTGTGAGGGGGTGGGCTTATGGAATCAACACAGAGACCTGTGTTCCTAAATAGGAGGAACACGGGAGCTCTGTATTGATTCCTGAGAGAACAACGGACTGCTGTGTTTACAACAGCAGACCGGCGTTCTCTCTTCAGGGGGAGCAATCGCGGGTGCCCGACGGCAATCGTAGCCGCCTGCCCCGGGAATCAGCTTTCCCGCTGGCGAATGGGGGCGCGCACGCCCCCACAGGACCGCTACCACAAACCGACGTATAGGTACGGCAATTCACGGGAACCTGCAACCAGCCGCCGTATATCGACGGCAACTTGTCGGCAAGTAATTAATCAGGGTACACTCCATTATGTACTGCAATGGGGGAAAAAGACTTCACAGACCTGAAGCGTTATTGCAAGGACAAAGGCACATCCGTGAGAGTGGGGGAATGTGAAATCTTCTTCAGACATCCTCTTTCCCCTTAAAGTCCATAAGGTTGTAGTTTCTAAGCAGACTGGGAACCAGTCTGCGGCAGTCCTCAATGGACATCTTCTCCCTCTGGTGTTAAAGCAACACATCACCTGCCAGGCGCCATCAATGTCCTCAAGAGTGAATGTCCCATAGAATAGTCTCTTCAACACCCCAAAGTTAATGATGGTTGTCTGTGGTACAAAGTCTTTAAGTTTTGGTTCCCGAGCCCTCAACAGGTCTCGTGCAAAGGGGCACTCCCAGAAAACATGCCGATTGGACACCACTGCCCGGAGTGACCTTGCCAGCCACCTTTAGTATGGGCAGTGCTAAAAAATAGTGGTGCCATGCTGAGGAGATTGGCATGCATTCTGCGAGTGACTAGATTAGGAAGAGGAAGCACGCTTGTTGGGGAAAGGGATTTAGCCTCAGAGATAGGTTCCTGCACAAGGAGGGAAAGCTCAGGGACATTGCTGTATACTCTGCTGTTGTCCGGTTGGAAGACTCACTACTGAGGTTCCACTATTTCTATCAAGAGCCGTTTGTGCTGCCACTTCATTGGTCAGCCACCCCTTTGCAGGTGCAGCACCTTGTAAAGTGAAATACTGTGGACCACAAACATTACTGTATTTGTGCCTGTACCACCAGTGTTACTGAATGTACGAGTACAAGAGTATCTGGAAATGTTATCGCCAGTCGGTGCCACAGTTACTTAAAGCGTTTGTTACCCTAAAAAAAAAGTTCCTGTTCCCTTAAAGCACGTTATACAGCACAGTGCTTATGCTGTGTCATTTGGCCCCCTAAAAAACCTAGCTGATCCTGCCAGTTTCTGCCCTCCCCCTGTACACTGACCATGGTGTATCATGGCTGCTGAGCCCTGACACCGTGGTCAGTGTACTTGTTTCCGTCATCTGCAGCCCTGCATTGTTCTCCTTTGTCCTCCTCACCCCCTCCCCTCTCAGCCTGTCTGCTCATCAGTGCCCGTCCCCTCTCCTCCTGCTACTCTCATAATTATTTTAAAATGATCTAATCCCCTCTGTAATAGAATAATAACTGACCCTGTGTCTGTTATAGAAAAAATATACGATCTGTACCTAAATCCGAGCGGCTCCTGGTGATCACGTGACCCCTTGTCTCTCTCTCTCTTCCCCTCCTCCCCAGCTAACGTCAGCTGCAGTGCTCGGGCCCGCCCACTGGAGCTGACAGCTGGGCAGAGCAGAGATCTGAGGAGTCAGCTGAGCGCCGTGAGACGCTCGGATTTAGGTAACAATCTGCATATTTTTTCTATAACACAGACACAGGGGCACTTCATGTTCTATTACAGAAGGGATGAGATAATTTTATATAAGTGACTTAACAACCACTTTAAACACTTAAGGACCAGGCCTGCTTCTGACACTTGTTGTTTACAAGTTAAAATTGGTATTTTTTGCTAAAAAACTACTTAGAACCCCCAAACATTATATTTTTTTTTTAGCAGAGACCCTAGAGAATAAAATGGAGATTGTTGCAATATTTTATGTCACACCGTATTTGCGCAGCGGTCTTACAAACACAATTTTTTTTTTGAAAGAATACAGTTTTTTTAATTAAAATGTAAGAAAACAGTAAATTTAGCCCAATTTCTATCATGTGAAAGATATTGTTACGCCGAGTAAATAGATACCCAACATGTCATGCTTCAAAATTGCGCAGGCTCGTGGAATGGCGACAAACATTGGTACTCCATAATTTCTACAGGTTAACAGTTTCGAGTTACAGAGGAGGTCTAGGGCTAGAATTATTGCTCTCTCTCTAACGATTGCGGCGATACCTCACATGTGTGGTTTGAACACCATTTACATATGTGGACGCGACTTGTGTATGCATTCGTTTCTGCACGCAAGCTCAGAGGAACGAGGCACTTTAATTTTTTTTCCTAATTATTTTACCTTTTATTCTTTATTTTTACACTGTCCCTTTTAATTTTTTTTTTTGATCACTTTTATTCCTATTACAGGGAATGTAAACATCCCTTGTAATAGAAATAAGCAGAATAGGTCCTCTTTAATGTGACATTGGGGGGGGGGGGGTGTAAACAAATACCTCAGATCTCTGATCTACCCTTAAAAGCAAAAAATAAATAAAAAAATTTAATTTTTCCAGCAATAAAAAAACTGGGCCCTTGATGGCCATTGCAACTTATGACATCGCTTCGGTCCTCCAAGGCCATAGAGTTGAGTCGGGGCCATCTTGCCCTCACTCGACTTCCTTCCTGGAACTGCAACAAATTGGATCGTTTTCCCCGCTACCGACAGCTCCGGTAAGCTGGGAAAACAACTGGGAAGCGGCGGAAGGTGTGTGTGGGGGGGGGGTCACCTCTCCTGCCGCCCATAAAAGTGATCCGGTGGTGAATTCACCGCTGGGACTACTTTTATGTAAAATAGGACCACCGGCCGTGTAAAAAAATACAGGGTTATGGCAGCTGTCAAACTTCAAAGTACCAATGAAAATACACGGTGGGCAGCAGAGCCGTCTTTAATATTAATTGGACCCTGGGCAAATATTTTCTTGGGCCCTCTAAAATCCACTTATTACCTTTTTTCAGGGTCCGGAAGTGGTTAATGTGTCACTAAATCCACACCATAAAAAACTATTAATAAATGGTGATTTCCTCCTGTCCATACTTACTCAGTCACTATGGGATTAGATTTCTGTATTCTGCAAAAAAAAAAAAAACAGGTTGATCCTGCTGTTCTCTATTCAGAGAATTCTGAGAGTAGTGGTTAATGATTCTTACTCTGAATAGTGTAAGGTTTATCAGTGGTGTACCCCAAGCATCAGTGTTGGGACCCTTACTTTTTAATATCTTTAGAAATTATATAGGTTCTGGGATTAAAAGTACCATTTCAGTCTTTGCAGATGACACCAAGCTTTGCAGTGGAATAACTTCCTAAAAGGATGTCTCCAACTTACAAGGAGAGAGAGAGAGATCAATTTGCCCCTGAACAAATCGTTAGTAATATGCAGTTAAGTTTTGGGCGCCAGTTCTCAAAAAGGATATTGGGGAACTGGAGAAAGTGCAGAGAAGGGCAACCAAACTGATAAGAGGCATGAAGGAGCTCAGCTATGAGGAAAGATTAGAGGAACTGAATTTATTCTCTCTCTCTCTTGAGAAGTGGAGATTAGTGGGGGGGGGGGGGGATTATGATCAACATGTATAAATACATAAAGAGTCCATACAGTGAACTTGTTGTTGAGTTATTCGTTTTAAGGTCAACACAGAGGACAAGAGGGCACTCTTTACGTCTTATGCCCAATTTGGACATTTTCACTTAGGGGTGTACTCACTTTCGTTGCCAACGGTTTAGACATTAATGGCTGCATGTTGAGGTATTTTGAGGGGACAGCAAATTTAGACTGTTACAAGCTGTACAATCACTACTTTACATTGTAGCAAAGTTTAATTTCTTCAGTGTTGTCACATGAAAAGATATAGTTAAATATTTACAAAAATGTGAGGGGTGTTCTCGCTATTGTGAGATACTGTATATATATATATATCTTTTTGATGCAACATTAGGTATGTTATTTTGATGGGTTTTATATTCTCTTTGTTTTTCATTAGCCAGTACAAATAACATCAAGCCATATTTAGGAATATCTAGGGAGAGAAATATATTAGACATCCATACATATTTCATGAAGTTCAATCACATGCATCTTAATAACGTTTCTATATTCAGATCCACAGTTGCTGGAGTTTGCAACACCTAAGGAATATCTGCAACCTAGCTGATCAGCCTGACAGCTCTGGATGGTGATGTGTGATAGATTTGGTGCTTTCTCTGCACCTACTGGCTCACAGAGCATTGCAGACTGAGAGTGGAGCATTGCCTTGACAAGTGAACCCCAGTGAATCCATTCTACAGGCACATACTGTATTACATTACACTTTAGGTAGCTGAAGGTAAAAGGATCACTGGGGAGATAGCTAGCAATTAATTATGTGCCAGAACATTGCATATGACTGTTAATGAGCATTCCTACACTTTACATTAATGCTGCCCTGATATGCTGCACAGCTGCATAGGAAACAGTGTTAAATGAATTACAGGTTTACTGTTTTTACATATACTGTATGCAAAAATTCTTACCTGCCAAAAAACTACTATTAGAGCAGAGATCCAGATTGAGCAATCAATGTACTTCTGCAAAGCAGCATGACAGGTTACTAACCTCACTTTTTGAGTTTAAGCTACACAATTTGGTCTTTGGCTGACCCTCAATCTGCTTACAAGATGATGAAGGACCATCGCCACACTGATGAGGTCATCATTCTGCTCATCTTGGGTTCCCCTCCTGTCTGGAAATTCTATATGGTAGACCAGCCATTCTCAAAAAAAGAATCTTTGGTGTACTAGGTTTCTTCCAGAAGATGGTAGGAGTTCCTTGAGCAAAGAGTTCTAACTTTCAGACAAGTTCCCACTGACACCAACAATCTTTTTACCTATCTGTAAGGGGAGCATTCTTCTTGCCATCAATGTAATGGGGCCCTACTAACCACCAATATAAAGTAGCCTTTTTTCCCAATGACAACCAAATAAATAGTGTTTTTTTCTCCCCTGCCTATCAATGTACTGTAGGAAGGAACTTCTCCATTGACCACCAGTGTCAGAGAGCACCTCTCCAACTAAAGACGTGTTTAACCACTTAAGCCCCGGAAGATTTTACCCCCTTCCTGACCAGGGCCTATTTTGCGATTCGGCACTGCGTGACTTTAACGGACAATTGCGCGGTCGTGCGACGCTGTACCTAAACGAATTTGATGTCCTTTTTTTCCCACAAACAGAGCTTTCTTTTGGTGGTATTTGATCACCTGTGCGATTTTTTGATCATGCGCTATAAACAAAAAAAGAGGGTAAATTTTGCAAAAATAACAATATTTTTCACATTTTTTCATATGAAATTCCCCCCAAAAAAATGTAAAAATCAAAAATTTTTAACATTTTAGGCCAATTTGTTTTATGCTACCTATGTTTGGTAAAAAAAAATTGCAAAAAGCGTATTTTGATTGGTTTGCACAAAATTTATTGCGTTTACTAACTAAGGGAAAGATTTTTGTCATTTTTGTTGTTTTTTTTTTAACAAATAATGGCAGCGATCTGCGATTTGCAGTTCCAAATGGTAGTAACTGAAGAGATGCTTAGTGGTTTATTTTTTAACAGCCGATCAACAAGAATACTCTTAAATGTTTAAATACTCTTTAATAAAGGCTCTATAGCTGAAACGTGTCAGCGTATACTCTGTGCCTTGCAGCAATAAAGTACTTTTATTCAAGAGCATGCCGAGTTACTGAATACCGCTAATCATGAGCAGCCTAGTCAGGCTTGTGTGTATGTGTATGTGCAGCTGCATGCCACACTGCCTATGATTGGCGGTCTGCAGTAATTGCTGGCAGGATTACTCAGGTGGGTTGGGAACCCATCCCTAGCACCTGGGTTTCCCACTTCTCTAGATAAAAGCAGAAAATCTCTGGTTTATGTGAACTATTATTCCCATTATCAACACGGTCATATTGCTGCTTTCAGAGCTTTATCTATGCATTTAGATGCTGTTAAAGGAAATTGAAACAAATCCGCGCTTAGGATATATCTAGTTACTCAATGAAGTTTGGCTGCAGCCCCCTTTAAACTATAATCCGAAGATATATAGAAAGGCAAATTCAATGGGGAAAGGGATATGGCGCTGCCAATGTATATGTATACCACTCAATATCCAAAAAATGTGAACAATAAAGTGCAATGAACAATATATAAATAAATAAAGTGCAATGTGTAGTAGGTGTCCAATCCGGAAATGGTGTATCCACACGTGACTAAAAGGTGTCCAAGTGCCAATACCTGGTAAGGTATGCCTGATAGTGATTGGAATCAACCAATCAACATATATATAAAAATGACTATAAAAAAATGACTATAAAAAGTGATATCAAAAAGTTGGTCCAGTATAAAAAGTGAAGATGTTATTATCCAATAGTGCTCCAATACAAACTTAATAGCATATGCAGAGTAAACTAATAGAAAATCAGAGTGGTAAAAATTTGTATAAAGGTGTGTTAAAAATCCACTGGAGATAGTCCTAAACCAGGGTATGTTCACAATAAATTACAAGCCATCATAGCATAAATATAGCGGTATCCCAGAACCACAAAACAATAAATAGTCCTTGGCTAATTTAATAATACATAGTCCATTAATAAAAACGGCAAAAATCTTCAAAGATAAGGTGACTTCAGTGCAGGTGCTCAGAACTTATTGCAGTAAAGAAGGTGCTAGAACTCAGGTGCTCAATCTGTGCTCTTGAAGACGTTACTCTGACGAAACGCGTAGAGCGTCATTGCGTCACATGCGCCCAGCTGACACGCACATCCGGTCCGTGGAGCGCACAGCGTCCTGGAAGTGCGCGGACTTTGTTGTAATACCTGCAGATTTTAACCTGCTTGCTTGTGAGTACCATTACGTTTTGATTTAATAAAAATATCCAGACGGTACTACCCTATGTTAGACCTTTATTTCCCCCATATACCCGTGGAACATACCCTATTCTAAGGCTAGTGGATGAGGACTCGGGCAGTGAGTGGACAGTACTCGTACCCACAGGACCCGGTGGGACCGGAGGGAGACCCAGGATACTATTTACTGAATGCCTGGTACCCCTGTAGGGGTGACTCAATCCGGTGAGTGCGGTCCAAGGGGTGTGGGGAGCACAGATTGAGCACCTGAGTTCTAGCACCTTCTTTACTGCAATAAGTTCTGAGCACCTGCACTGAAGTCACCTTATCTTTGAAGATTTTTGCCATTTTTATTAATGGACTATGTATTATTAAATTAGCCAAGGACTATTTATTGTTTTGTGGTTCTGGGATACCGCTATATTTATGCTATGATGGCTTGTAATTTATTGTGAACATACCCTGGTTTAGGACTATCTCCAGTGGATTTTTAACACACCTTTATACGAATTTTTACCACTCTAATTTTCTATTCGTTTACTCTGCATATGCTATTAAGTTTGTATTGGAGCACTATTGGATAATAACATCTTCACTTTTTATACTGGACCAACTTTTTGATATCACTTTTTATAGTCATTTTTTATAGTCATTTTTATATATATGTTGATTGGTTGATTCCAATCCCTATCAGGCACACCTTACCAGGTATTGGCACTTGGACACCTTTTAGTCACGTGTGGATACACCATTTCCAGATTGGACACGTACTACACATTGCACTTTATTTATTTATATATTGTTCATTGTACTTTATTGTTCACATTTTTTGGATATTGAGTGGTATACATATACATTGGCAGCGCCATATCCCTTTCCCCATTGAATTTGTAGATGCTGTTAAAGCTTTCAACGAGGAACAATGACACCATGGTCCAGCTACATACAAATGAATTGATACTTTTTGTATAGTTATACAACTTACTACTGAAATACATAGCACAATGTTTTTTTAAGGAACAATCTGCAGAGAAGTGCTTCACCCTTTTCATCTCCATGCCTACTGTGTTCAGATGGATCATGTGGTGCTTTAATCAGAAAGAGTCTGAAGGTAAACGCCTTCTACTGTGGTTTGTCTTTAGAAATCCCTATAGTTATCTTTTAACTGACCCTCATCTTAGTAATCCCCTTAAAGTGTTTTTTTTTTTTTTTTTAATAATCTTTATTTTTCAAAGATAAAGTACAGTAAAACAAAACAAATAACTGTAAAAGGTAAGTGCAACATCAAACAATAACGGCAGATCATGTAACAAGCAGTAGTCACGTGTAGAGACGTTAGGAGTGCCGAACATACAGAGTGTGCCAATTGGCCAAACGGAGGAAGACCTCATTCAAAACCTGCCAAGTGGTTCGGGCCAGACCCCCAGGGAAGTTCCCCCGGGGTGGCTCGGTCGTACTGCGACAACCATCATGTACAGTCATATCATTTTACTGCCATATGACGAGTAAGAAACATATATAGATCGGTGGGAAGAAAGACTAAAGAGGTGAAGAGAAGGAAGGGTCGCTCCTGGGGGAGCAACGAAAGGAGAGGCACAAAGAGAGATAAGACAAAGAAGACAGGTGGCAGAGAAGCAACAAGGTTAATAAGGAAACAGTGAACCGGAATGAGTGGAGTAGGAGGAGCTCCATTCTCCCCCTTGGGGATCATCAATTAACCCAGGTCTCCCAAATGGCGTTTCCTGACCCCGCCCCAGGGGAATAAGAGTTTACGAGGGGCGTAGCCCCGATCCAATTACACTAGGTTATAGGGCTCAAAGTGTTATTCTAACCAGTCCTTTCTCCTCTGGGAAGCCTCCTGGCTGAATAGCACGAAGCTTATCTGTTACATACCTGTCAGAGGCCAGAGAGCTGAGAGGGCTCCCCTTGTGGCTAAGTGCAGAACACCCCTGGAGGTGGTACAGGGGATGCAATGCCCAAAGAAGCATGGTTTGCCATTTGTAATAGTCTGCAGAGCAGCAGGAATAGGCAGGATGCACTGTAGGGTAGGTGTTCTTAGCAGTTCGGGGTGTACTTGGCATCAGGGTAAGGCAGGAAGCAGAACTAGAAGCCGGGCTAAGGGTCATACAAGGTCTATCAGTCAGAAGCATAGGCAGGTAGCAGAAACTGGAACAAGTCAGGGTCATACACGGGTAAACAGGTAATAGCAGAGTCAGTTAGCCAGGTCAAACACAGTGGAGCAAGTCAGAAGTTCGAGCCAAGGATCAGAACCAGGAATCAAGGTGAATCAGGTCAAAAGGCAATCCGGGTCGGTAACAGGAGGTCCAAGATCAGGATACACAAGGCACAGGAATCACAGGGGGCTGAGGATCATCCAGCAATTAGTGGTTGCTCCTGCTGGCTTTAAATAGGTCACTGGGCGCCAGGATCTGTAACGCATTGCGTGCACTTTGGCGTATATATCTTCTTGACCGCTCTTGCCTGTATGATGGCTATTGACAGAAATGCCAGTTCTGCAGATTGTTCTCTGACACGTATCTCTTATATGTCTACCGCAGAGAAGCATAATATTTGGCTTTTCCATTGGAATGAAGGATATTTTCTGCACAAGCACAGATGAAGAAGCTTTCTAGGGTTTGCAGTGGCAGAGGTGAGGTCAGGTGGGTACCATTTTCCATAGTGTGTTGAGTAGGGAGGGCTGTCAGTTAAAGGTTACTTATGAAAAGTATAGTCATCTTTTGAACAGTAATCATCAAAATCCTGCATTGTCTTTCATTTCATAGCAATCTGTAATGTGTCTCTAAACAGTAAGAGGTTTATGAGCCCCAAAAGATAGGAAACTGGTGAGGCGCCCGAATGTAGAGAAGAAGCTGAGAAATGGATTCTTCATTGATTTGATATTTATTGCTCACAGAATAGTATAAATATGTTTTATGTTTTATACTATTGTGTGAGCAATAAATATCAAATGAATGAAGAATCCATTTCTCAGCTTCTCCTTCACATTCGGTGCCTCTGCTGACACCATCCTATCTTTTGGAGCTCATGAACCTCTTACTGTGAACACACTGGAATCCTGAGAACACAGAGCATAGGATCGTCTGGATCACCCCACCAAGGGTCAAGAGCGAACTTACTCTGCACAGGGACAGTTATATTCCCTTCAGGCTTACAGACCAAGTTGTCTGATCCTTCAACAGGGAGCTCAGCAACCAGGGGCGTAACTACAGGGGTTGCAGGGGTTGCAATTGCTACCGGGCCCCATGCTCCAGGGGGGCCAGTAGCAAACCAGTGGGCCCTGGCATTGCACCACTGTGGAGAGGTCCCAAGATTGCAGGAAAGGGGCCCACTGCAGAACTTGTGAAAGGATCCTGCTGCGGGACCATAGTAAAAGGCCATGCAACGAGAGTAAAGAGCCCCAGGATTAGTGGGAAAAGCCCCGGGCTTGAAGGGAAGGGCCCCGGCCAGGGGTTTGGGGGGCCCTCGTGGTTTCTTGCATCGGGGCCCTGAAGGTTCTAGTTACGCCTCTGTCAGCAACCTCTCAGATGTGAGTACACCATTGCAGTTGACCTTTTCATCACATATTTCATTCAATTATCTATCAAACTACTACACCATAAGGATTTCTCCCGTGGCCTCTGTCTATTTTTCATTTTTTTTCTCCTGAGGCACCACAGTTATGTGTCTCTTAAGGAAAGGATATATATTACAATTGATTGACCCACACCTTGTATTGTATATTGTATTACATGTATATGATATTGTATATCATGTGACATTTGGTGACATGGCAGCCAAGCATTTCCTTTAAAAAAAAAAAAGTATTTCAGTCTTCTATATCTTACTTATCCATCTCAGTAACTGTCACACCTACTGCTAGCATAGGTGGACAGGCACTATATCTGGCTCGGTGTTCTTCACCTATAACAGCCCCTTTTCCCATAAAACAAGCGGGCCTACCTGTACTGGTTACCCCCAGGTCTTATACACGATCCCTTGCCACCAACCAAGGCAGGCACGAGCTAAATAAATACAACAAACAGTTACTTGCAGTTGGCAGACAGGCAGAGTGATCTAAAGGCAGTCCGGGCTCAGGGCAGACACTGTTCATAGAGTACTCAGGGTCAAATCCATGCTCAAAAGACAGGCAGAGTTCAGAGAGTTGTCCAAAGTCCAATCTGAGGTCAAAAACAAGGAAATCCAACCTAGCTGGCCGGACAGGGTACGGGGCGAAGGTAAATGTCAAGACATGGGAACAAGACAGTAAAACAGGGAGCTTGAAGCACGTGTTGCAAAAACTATCACAAGCATGACACCAAGAGCTCGGTAGGCTTAAAACAGGTTTGGACTCCACCCAAAAGTGTGTCTACATCAATCACCTTGCAGGTGGACAGTCAGGGAGAGTGCAGATCAGCCAAAACCGGAATGCTTGAATGAGACTAGCAGCTGCCATGGAACAGGAGAGGTTACATGCTCCTGACATTACCTTTAACATAACGTTAAAACAACCCTTTCTATTTCCATAAACTAGTGGCAAATTTGAGCTATTCGTCTTATACACAATTTACTGGAGCATAATCAATGAACAAAAATTTTACACAACCCTAACCCCTGAGACCCATGTATCCTCTTATTGGGTGCCTCCATCTTGCCATGGTTTTATTCACAGACCACACATCAGACATCCCTGCCCTTCTTGTGAGAGTCATGTTTCACTGCTCTCTGCATACGTCAACAGTTCAGAAGGTCTTTAGAGATGGAGGTGAGGGCTTAGCTGTAGACTTTTCAAAAAAGTAAAAATTATTGTAATTTTCGATTCTTTCTTCAGCCAAATGTTGTGGCCCCTGACATTGTTAAGTGTGTTCTCAACTAAAATACAAACAACAATAAAATAATAATAGAAATTACTTAAAAAGCACATTTTGGGAAAATAAGAAATTGCCGATGGAGTGGATTATGAAGAGACCACTCTGTTTAAGTAATTGATGAACGTGGAGGTTCATTTTAAGCTACCATTTCACGAAAGGTCTTCTTTAAATAGGGACCCATATCTCAAAATATTGTGTGCCTTGCCGTAATTTGTTGATTTGGTGTTATTTTTTTGCATTATCTAACACCAATAAACAAGCAGCTGAATTTCCC
This sequence comes from Pelophylax lessonae, assembly GCF_965119305.1. Lineage (NCBI taxonomy): Eukaryota > Metazoa > Chordata > Amphibia > Anura > Ranidae > Pelophylax > Pelophylax lessonae. The sequence continues at coordinate 246,948,527 of NC_138775.1, read as the reverse complement.
TTCCATGGCAGTTAATGTGCCCAATTCCCCAGAATTCCCTCTTTTGTAAAAACTAATGACTCTCAACTAGAGTAATGTTTTCCTGTGACTCCAAACCCATTTGCTTAATGAGGTACTAAGTCTTTATAATTAGACCCAGAAGGGAGCAAAGACCTGCCCAAACATACAATCATTACTTGGATAATTTATAGTAATGCAAAAATAAAAAAACAAAAAAGCTCAAGAAAATATGAATTCTTCCCAAGAACATAACACTCTATTTGTGTACACACTCCCTAGCATCCAATTACCCTATTAAGCAGCATTTTGTTGCTAAGGACATTAATTGAAATGTAAATTAATTTATGCAGGATCGCTTAATTAAGTTGATATGCGGAGATTGTGTCACGATGGCCTGTGTGGCTCTTTTTCTTTTTTCTTTCTTTACGATTTTCACTGTTAAATTCGGTTTGCGAGTTAATTTATATTTAAGATCTCGACGTCGGCCCCCTTTGTGGTTATATCTATTAAATAAACATGTCAACAACTCTTTTTTTTTTCCTTCACATTTGCAACACCAACTTGACTCTTGATATTGAGAAATACTTAAGTCTGAAGTTACAGAGCAATTAAACACTCTCGTGGGAGTGACGATACACCCAGACTGTCAGGGAACATAAATTAGTAATTCTTATTTTTTTTCCCCCCTGCGGCCTGAGAACCAACAGCAAAAATTCCTGAGATCATAACTATTTGTGCTTCTCTGGGACTCGTGTCATATGTTACATCCTATTGTAATTATGCTACAGTATTCCTCATCGGAGAAATAGCTGGGAACGGCGCAAATTCAATTAGATTATTTTAATTAGTTATTAGGTCGCAGATTGATCTTCACGCTAGATGAACGCAACCTCTGTTCGTGTCGGAGGAGCTGCTGCTGCAATTAGGTTCTTTATAAGAAACAAGTGACATTAATATATGGATAGGCACTGTGAAATATATTTAAATAATTGTTTGCAATTGAGTTAAAACTAAGTTCCTGCAGATAAAAAGGACACAACTTAAAGGATAAGTTCACCTTTCCAAAAAAAAAAAAACTGCCTTGTTGCTAGGACATTGCTAAGACACTCCCAGCCAATTCAAACTCCCTCACTTGTGCTCTCTCTTCCCTGTTGCAGTAGTTCTAAACTCAGCATACGGCAATGGAGGAGATAGTGGACCACCTACAGTATGTGCAGGGGTTTGAGAGCTTGCTGCTGTAATGGTGGGTGTAAGCAATAATAGCTAGGAGTGTCTTAGCAATATCCTACCAGCAAGGAGGCACAGGGAATGCCATCTGTGGGAGTTTTTCAATCAGGCTTCAGGAGGTATGTAGGTGGCCTACACCTATACCAACGCTGTATCTTAGCCTAGGCCAACAAGGCCATTCAGAATTCATTGACATCTCGTTCTGACCTGCATTTACCTGTGCTCAATGCAGATTTTACATTATAATAGACTTGCTTAGGTATGGAAAACTACATGAAGCAAGCAAAAGCCTCTTAACACAGCTTAGGGTCCATTTACCCCAGCTGCTGCGTTGGTGAAGTCTAAGAGGAAGAGTGTGTCTTGCAGATGATGGGGGGGGGGGGGGGGTCTTAAACAGGATGGGGTGTGGCCTTGGCGGGAAGGGGTGGATCATATTTAAATTTCAATTAGGGGGTGCACAAGTTTAGTCAGGCCTAGGGCATTACAAAACCTAAAATACACCACTGACCTATACCGGAGGAATAATATAACTTTAGTCAAAGCTGCACAGTTTGTTTTTATCTACAGGCACCCTTTACCTGCATTTGAAACTTTTTGGCAAAGGTGAACCAACCATTTAATACAGTTCTTCATAACTAATTATTCTTAATTGCACTATTCAATGTATTTTTTTTTTCAATGCAAGCAGTGTAAGTACCTGAATTTGATTTGCCTCTTGCAGTCTCTGGACAGCAGAAGTCAGAATGGGAGAGGGAGTAGCAGCAAAATGAACCAATCACCTGTGCTTCGGTGCTCATGTAATAACAATCATTATGCTGATAGGATGAGAGAGTAGAGTTACAGAGAGATGAGCTCATCAGTTTGCTGCTTCTCCTTTCACTGTGCATTCACAAGACCTGTAAGTACTGAAAGCGTATGGGATTGGCAAGACCTGTAAGTACTGAAAGCATAATTCTGGGCAGTTCTTAAAACATTTAATTTGTTGACCAATCCCCCCCCCCCCCCACCAAAAGTGGACAAATACTGTATATATTATTGTATCAGACTCCATGGTCCCACCGTTTTCCTTCCTGCTTGTGTTGATTTTGATATTTGATCTCTCAAAGCCTTGTGTGGTCTCTGTAGAGTCTTTTCTTCAGGGTGCCATCATGCACAAGGCAGGATCAATAGCCACATGAATAACGTAGGAGTGCCTACTCACAGTGTTGCAATATTACATAAATAATGCTGCACCAACTAAAAAATATTTTAGTTGGTGCAGCATTACTTATGTAATATTGCTTTGAGTATTGTGGGAACACAAGTTTATGTTTGCAGCCACTATGGTCAGTGAGCCTGACGTGCAGAGGAAGGACTCTCGTACAGCTCTGGCTTGAGGGCCACTGATTTACCAACAGGCCCCCAACAGTAATGCGCATGCGTACGTGCATATCTGCGAATATCTGTTTGGCCTGTTCTTGGCCAGGGCATGCGCATATTAGCACATTATGAAAGACTTACCTTAAAACAAAGCCCTCGGCGGGCACTGTCATCGCTGCAGAGGCTTCAATCTTTATCGAGTCTTCCTTCCAGGTTTGTGGGGGGTGTGGTGGCTGAACAAACTACCCAATACAGGCATGCTGTATTTGCACAGTGTCTTGTACCTCTAAATGACCAGCCAAAACATTAAAACTGACAATGCCAACACTGATCAGCTTCTTTGTTTTGTATTTTCAGTTTAGAACAAGGAAGAAAGGTGACTGGCAGGATCAACCAGGTACTTACATACATAGTATACATAGTTACATACATAGTAGTTGAGGTTGAATAAAGACAATAGTCCATCCACTTCAACCTGTGTAGGTGTATGTAGCCGTAATCATTTCGCATACCCCTTAATGTTCTGATCCTTAAGATGTATGTCCAAGAGTCTTTTGAAAGTAGCCATACTTCCCGCAGAAACCACCTCTGGAGGATTGAATAGATATAGAATTAACATAACCAGGTGCAGTGAATGATGAATTAATCAATCGACAAACAAATAAATATATGGTCCTGAGGTGCAAAGTGAATAAATAAAGTGCAATGTGCAAAATATATAACAATCAAATAATGGTAAATGGGACCATGAGATCAAAAGTAATCAGTCCAATAACACCATCCTATAATTAAATAGAGTCTCTGATAGATCTTGTTGTTGCACTTCTTAGTATTTCCAGCATCTTCACCAAAAACACTGGATCACCCGGTGTGCACAAAAATGCTTACCAAAATGAACGGACCCCTTGTTATAGGGGGTCAGTTCAGCCTGTGATTTACAAAATGTAGACAGGATACTAACGGGTGAGAACCAGTTGATCAGTCTCCAGTAAGCAATTCCAACCAATATGACACCATCCAACTTAGAGTATCCTCAAACCCAGGTAATTTGTCTCCCGATTAGCATGTTAAAAACAACAAGGAGGGCTCTCATGGTGAAGTACGTAGGTAAAGGAGTTTAGTGGTTTCTTTCAACCTGACATGCAGAAATAAAAAGCCATGGAGTCCAGGTAGGAATGCCCCTTCCGCGTTCCAAATGCTTTCCACCTGGAGCCGGAAGTGGCCCAAGGGACGTTGGATCGCAATCACGTTACCACGCCACTTCCGGCTGGAACTCATTTGGAACGCGGAAGCGGTGTTCCTACCTGGACTCTACGACTTTTTATTTCTGCATGTCGGGTTGAAAGAAACCACTATGTAAGTGCATGCATTTATTTAATAAACTCCTTTACCTACATACTTTCACACTGGTCCAGAAGGGAGTCATAGTGGACAGTGGGAGGAAACCTGACAAGTGAGGGCACAGGCATTGTTACAGCCCTGGTGATTGGCAGAGGAAAGTGCATCGGTGGATGCTGCAGTACTGTATAAATGCCAAGGGCACATGTGTTTGGGGTCTTCGGCTGGAAAGCAGGGTCCCAGAGGGAAGGGGCAGCTGCTCCTCCTCTGTAGAAGCTCACTTGCTGGAAGGTGGAGTATTGCTCACTTGCTGGAAGGTGGATGTTTGCTGCACGGTTCTATACTTGCCCTTAATACTGATAAGATCTCCCATTGTTCTTGGGTTTCAGCTGTCTCCAATCAGCTTTCAGCTGATGGGCATTTACAATTGGAGTGTGTCCACATGAACTGTTTTCATTCAAAAGTCATCTATTACTTCCCTAAAAGAGATATCCTGATGCAGCGATGAGAGCAATCCAGCCATATGCTTTTAATATTACTGGCAGGCATACACTTTAAGAGTCACACGACAGATTTTACCGCTATCTAAAGG
>NC_138775.1:246148963-246241463 GCF_965119305.1 Pelophylax lessonae | reverse complement strand
AGTTTGCGGCTTCACAGTCGGGTACGCACTGCGCATGCACGAGTTGCGCTACGCGTCATGATTGGCCGGCAATCTTCTGGGACCTCTGATATGTCCCAGAAGATTGCAGGGAGGGAGGGGGAGAGGAGAATTTCCGCTCAGGGCGCTGCGGCGCTCCGAGCGGAAGTGGGAGCAGGTACCTGTCAAAACTAGGTACCCGCTCCCCCCCCCGCCCCCAAAAAAAAATGACATTCCAAATGTGGCATGTCAGGGGGTTAGAACTACCTAAAGCGGAAGTTCCACTTTTGGGTGGAACTCCGCTTTAAAGCGGAATTAATCCCATTGAAAAAAAAATACAGTTGCATACCAGGAATGGCAACTGTTACATTTGCTTTTGCTTTCAATCAAACTGTCAAGCCATCAAATGTCTAGAGTCATAACTGATCACAGGTGCAGCACCATGGCAGTTGCAGATCAAACAAAGGTAAAGATGGTAGCTTCCATGGATGAAAAGGGAAGGGTGGTATAGTTTCACTTTAAGTAGTCCAAGACCCAGCCCTACCTGTAAATGGATGATGAGGAAGGAGAAGCAACACAGTGGTGATGCTACCCCTTTGCTTCCCCTCTCTTCCACCACCTAACTTCCATACAATGCCACCCTACACTTACACAACCTAACCTCCAAATAGTGGTGTCAAACTGTTCCACAACATAAACTCCACAAAATGGCCACCATACTGTTCCACAACCTAACCTCTATAAAATATCAGTCTGCACTTGCACAACCTAACCTACACACAATGTCACCATACTGTTTCACAAAATGACCTCCACACAGTGGCCCCATGCTGTTTCACAACCTCCACACAGTGTTTCCATACTGTGCAACAACCTGACTTCTACACCAGTTCCCTCACATAAATAACATCTACATAGTGGCTTTGAATTTTTACACAACCTAACATTCTTGCGGTGCCACAATACTCTTCCACAAACTTGCCTTCTCATAGAGGCTTCTACAATCTAACCTTCAAAATATGCGACCATATTATTACACAACCTAACCTTGTGAGAGTGGCACTATACTGTTCCACAACTTAACCTCTGCACAGTGCCCCCAGACTGTTTCACAACCTCATCTCCACACAGTGGCTTGGAACTCTTTCAAAACCTAACCTTCACTCAGTGGTCCCATACTGTTTTACAACCTAAATTACATACTGTTTCACAACCTAAACTGCCACCATACTGTTCCATAACATACCCTCCACCCGATGTATCCCATATTGTTCCACAAGCGAACCTCCAAAAAATGCCACCTTACTCTTACACAGTCTAACCTGCAGACAGTGCCACCATATTGGTCCACAACTTAATCTCTACACAGTGACCAAATACTATTTCACAACCTAACATCCACACAGTGGCCCCATACTCTTCCATAGCCTAACCTCCACACAGTTGATCTATACTCTCTCACAACCTAACCTTCACATATTGCCACCATGCGCTTCACACCTTCATGCAATGGTATCTAAGTCTTCAACAACCTAACTCCCTCATAGCTTCTATATACAAATGGGGTGCAGTTTAAGGGCTTGTTCACACTAACGGTTGAGGGGTGGTAAAACTGTGCAGTTGCGCTGCACCTTTATTGCTCCCAACCACTACCCCCCCTTAGCTGCAGAGGCAGCAGCCAGGGCCCAGAGATGTACACATGCAGCAGCCGCTGCAAGAATTATAGCTCTGTGGCATTTACGCTACACTTCTATAGTGAATGGGGCAGCCCCCAAGCGCCCCGAAACAACATGCAATGCCAACATGCCCAACAAATACCTTGCAAAAAGCAAACTGAACACAGATCATTCTTGAGAGAGAACTGGTAGTGAACAAGCCCTAATGTTTTTTTTAGTTCTGGATGGGAGTGGAGAGGGTTAGAACATCTATCAGGTTTTTTTTTTTTGCTGTGTCCCTATTGAGGAAATTCATCCTCTCTATTTGTCCTGTTCACCATTATTACCAAAAATAGAAGAAAATTCAAAATTTTGAGTTGTCACCAGAACAGCAATAGAGGGCAAATCTTCCATGGAAGACATTAGCTTTGGTAGCCTTCGTGACAACCAGAGATTTCTTCACTTTGGAGGGATCTCCTCTTACTTCCTGTTCTGGTTAAGGGACAGGAAGTGAAGTGAAATCTCACTAGATGGCATAAATAAAATTGACAGGGGTTATAACCCTCCCTTACTATATCCAAAATGAAAAAAAAAATGTTTTGCCTTTAGTTCTACTTTAACTGATGAGTAGTAAGGGTGTTGGCAGGTAAGAGGGCCCGATATTTGTTGCCCCTCCTTTTGTGATGTAGTGGTGGAGTTAGTGGCCTTTTTATACCAGCTGCGTGTGGGGTCCTGGGTGTTCGGGTATGAGAAAAGATACCCCTGACAAACACCATGTAGGTCGGTGTCCCGTTTTGAGGACAAATGAGAGCCTAGCCCAGGAGGAATACCTATGAACACTTTCAGGTGAAGAAGGAGGAACCCTACCACCCCTGACCTTGGTTTAGCAGGTCCTGTGGCTTGATTCACCTTGGGGCCTAAGTTGATGAACACACTATGCGTGTAGCCACCTTTGGGCAAGTGGCTGATTACATCTGGGAAGATTGTTCCTGGAGGTAGAATTATGTGAGTGTTCTGCACTGTAATTCTATAATCAGAAGCAGTGGATTGCTGTGATTGAACTGTTGGACTGGACATTATTTATTTAGGGTTACAGGCCTCTCCTGAAAATATGTGAGAGGGCAGGCCGCAGACCGGGAATATGTGAGAGGGCAGGCCTCAGACCGAGAATATGTGAGAGGGCAGGCCTCAGACCGGGAATATGTGAGAGGGCAGGCCTCAGATAGGAAATATGTGAGAGGGCAGGCCTCAGATCGGGAATATGTGAGAGGGCAGGCCTCAGATTGGGAATATGTGAGAGGGCAGGCCTCAGACCGGGAATATGTGAGAGGGCAGGTCTCAGATAGGAAATATGTGAGAGGGCAGGCCTCAGATTGGGAATATGTGAGAGGGCAGGCCTCAGGCTGAAAATATGTGAGAGGGCAGGCCTCAGACCAGGAATATGTGATAGGGCAGGCCTCAGACCGGGAATATGTGATAGGGCAGGCCTCAGATCGGGAATATGTGAGAGGGCAGGCATGAGATCGGGAATATGTGAGAGGGCGGGCCTCAGATCGGGAATATGTGAGAGGGCTGGCCTCAGATCGGGAATATGTGAGAGGGCGGGCCTCAGATCGGGAATATGTGAGAGGGCAGGCCTCAGATAGGAAATATGTGAGAGGGCAGGCCTCAGATCGGGAATATGTGAGAGGGCAGGCCTCAGGCTGAAAATATGTGAGAGGGCAGGCCTCAGACCGGGAATATGTGATAGGGCAGGCCTCAGACCGAGAATATGTGATAGGGCAGGCCTCAGATCGGGAATATGTGAGAGGGCAGGCCTCAGACCGGGAATATGTGATAGGGCGGGCCTCAGACCGGGAATATGTGATAGGGCAGGCCTCAGATCGGGAATATGTGAGAGGGCGGGCCTCAGATCGGGAATATGTGAGAGGGCAGGCCTCAGACCGGGAATATGTGAGAGGGCAGGCCTCAGACCGGGAATATGTGAGAGGGCAGGCCTCAGATAGGAAATATGTGAGAGGGCAGGCCTCAGATCGGGAATATGTGAGAGGGCAGGCCTCAGATTGGGAATATGTGAGAGGGCAGGCCTCAGACCGGGAATATGTGAGAGGGCAGGTCTCAGATAGGAAATATGTGAGAGGGCAGGCCTCAGATTGGGAATATGTGAGAGGGCAGGCCTCAGGCTGAAAATATGTGAGAGGGCAGGCCTCAGACCAGGAATATGTGATAGGGCAGGCCTCAGACCGGGAATATGTGATAGGGCAGGCCTCAGATCGGGAATATGTGAGAGGGCAGGCATGAGATCGGGAATATGTGAGAGGGCGGGCCTCAGATCGGGAATATGTGAGAGGGCTGGCCTCAGATCGGGAATATGTGAGAGGGCGGGCCTCAGATCGGGAATATGTGAGAGGGCAGGCCTCAGATAGGAAATATGTGAGAGGGCAGGCCTCAGATCGGGAATATGTGAGAGGGCAGGCCTCAGGCTGAAAATATGTGAGAGGGCAGGCCTCAGACCGGGAATATGTGATAGGGCAGGCCTCAGACCGAGAATATGTGATAGGGCAGGCCTCAGATCGGGAATATGTGAGAGGGCAGGCCTCAGACCGGGAATATGTGATAGGGCGGGCCTCAGACCGGGAATATGTGATAGGGCAGGCCTCAGATCGGGAATATGTGAGAGGGCGGGCCTCAGATCGGGAATATGTGAGAAGGCTGGCCTCAGATCGGGAATATGTGAGAGGGCGGGCCTCAGATCGGGAATATGTGAGAGGGTGGGCCTCAGATCGGGAATATGTGAGAGAGCGGGCCTCAGATCGGGAATATGTGAGAGGGCGGGCCTCAGATCGGGAATATGTGAGAGGGTGGGCCTCAGATCGGGAATATGTGAGAGAGCGGGCCTCAGATCGGGAATATGTGAGAGAGCGGGCCTCAGATCGGGAATATGTGAGAGAGCGGGCCTCAGACCGGGAATATGTGATAGGGCAGGCCTCAGATCAGGAATATGTGAGAGGGCAGGCCTCAGATCGGGAATATGTGAGAGGGCGGGCCTCAGATCGGGAATATGTGAGAGAGCGGGCCTCAGACCGGGAGCATAGGTGACACAAGATCATGGAGTATCTCCAAAATGACACGTAGGTGACTATCCCATCCATGAAGAAGTTGGCCGGGTCCATAGTCAGCATTGGGGGAACCGCCACCCATTACAGGAGCCTTACCAGGCCTTTTTTTAAATATTGGAATACTTTCATAACTGAAAATATAAGAGCTGTACTCCCCTATCTCCCTGCAAGCAGCATACTGTTTGCTCCCAAGTTACAGAGGCACTTTATTCAAATGAACCCAAAACACGAACGTTGAATCACATCTTGATAATTTGCAGTGACATGATGTCACCTTCAAAAACCCAGCGAGGAATATTTTCTGATTCCCACTGATAAGCCCATCTTGAGAACATGTCATACAGAAATTGCTAAGCCATTGTAGCTTCAGACTAATTGCTCTGTCTTCTACTTATTGTCCTGCACACAAGAGGCTAATTTTATGCAAGCATCTCTTAGCGAGGCGAGTTTCAGCGCACACCCACCGTCAAGTGCTCGCTGTACAAATGACCTTCTCGCTCCCTTCAAAAACCTGTACTTCTAATTTTGGAGAGGAGCCTTTAATCAAAGCCAGCATTATGGCGTTGCGAAGATAGCCTGAAGGACCCTTTATATGACGACGAGATGCAAGGCCTAGTGCATTTTTGACCCCTTGATGATCTGACCCTGGAATCTAATCAATTTCTAGCCTCAAGGTGGGTGATAAAAACGGAGAAAAAAAAATTACGTTTCGGCATTAACAAATTCCTGAAACAGCTTTTTGCAGCTCATAAAAAGAACGTCAAGTGACACATAGGCCCGCACAAGGATGTGTTGGCGAGGATAATGAATTAAATGTAGATTTATTGTTTCAATGTCTTATCTGACACCATTTTTAAAAAAATGTGGCGTTCTATTTTGTGGCAGTGTATATTTCAATAAACTGAAATACCGTCGTCAGCAAGATAACAGAGTTTCCGGGACTTAACACTTTCTAACTCAAAATTCCCACGGCCAGATGTGTTATAGTAACTCAATAAACCTGTGCTCTCCGCAGTTGGATTAATGTGAAACTTTGAAGTGAAATGTTTCCATTAGAGAATATCTAAAGCAATTTTTTTGAATAGAGTAAGAAAAGGGTAAAACCCCTGTGACTTTTTCTGTCATCTGTGCCCCATTGATGAGACTAGGAGTTTTCATTAAGGCCACGAGTTGCAGAAAAGATATTTGCACGATTCCCCCATCAACACAGATAGTGCTGTCAGGGGAATCACTCGTGCCGCAACATTGTCTGCTCCCAGCGCGGGGGGGGGGGGGGGCGGGTTGCGAGCAGGGGAAGCTGTCCCCGCTGGGGGAAGAAATAAATTATTGCTAGTGGCTGCTAATCGCCAGTGAATTCGGCAGACTTGTTATACCCAAGTGATCGATCGATCCGATCAACTTGGTACATGCAGCCTGCCCACACACGGTTCGAATTGTCTATGGCCGGCCTTACTTTCTGTCCTGTATGGACAACAAGTTAGAGAAAATCTCTCCTTAGTCCATCCCATCAGTGGTTCTGTATCTTCTCTAATAATCACCTGTAGGTTCTTTTGGATTGCTCTAGAGGCCCTTTAAACCGACAATAAAAGTGAAGTCCACCCTTCTGGCCATGTTTCATGGTACACCTATTTAGGGTTACAGCCTGCTGCTCCCTACCCCATTCCTTCTTACTGAATCCGGGGTTCTTCTCCCTAAAAGCTCCTGCCATTGTCGAACTGGCTCCCCCCTCACAGCCACATCATCCATTCACAGAGATCTGTGAGTGGGGAGACGGAGACGGAGAAGTTTATTTTGTCACAACTCAATTGAACAAGTTGCAGTTAGAAGCTGATTGGCTACTATGCACAGCTGCACCAGATTTTGCACTCTCAAGTTTTAGTAGATCAACCCCTATACAGTATATCCCATCTGTGTTCTCATTGGACCACAGTTGGGGTGACCTCATGCCAGTTGTAGTCCATTAATACTTCCTTTAGTTCTGTAACAGAAGGTCAGTACTGAGTAATGAACCTGCAGCTGGAGGAATAGTTTGCGGGAGCCTAAGTATTGCACCTGTGATCCACTGATCATTGTTGCTATGCTTTGCAGTCTCAAATGCAAAAGTCTGGACAAATACAAAATATACACATGCATTTGGCCCTGTAGTCCTTAATACATTACATTTTTTTAAATGCAGGTAGTGTAAGAACTATTGTTCCACAAATTATTTGGATAAATACATTGTTATACCTTGGCCCGAGCCCAATTTTAATTTTATAACCGGATATAGTACTTTTTACCAGATAGGCCACAGTCTGTGAGAATTCCAAATGTTTCACCTGCTTCTCTTGTTATTTATATTGGTTTTCCATATCCATAGGGATGTGTTTTAGGCCTCTATTGGACACACTGCTGACCTATGACTGCTTAGCTGGGTACCTGAGTCATCATATTATAAAGTCTGCAGATGATACAGCAGTAGTGGGACTCATGAATCATAGTGATGAGCCCTAGTACAGGCAAGAAGTGGAGATATTGGGGGTGTGGTGCAGAGTTAAAAAGGAAAGATGACGTAGGAGATGATTGTGGAATTTACAGTAGTATAATTTCCCCTCTTCTTTTTATTGGGGTGCACTTGCAGAGGTGTTTTTATGTTTTGAATAGGGATGATCGAACTTTTGAAAAGTTTGGTTCAACCAGAACACCCAAATTTCCCCAAAGCCCGGTTCGGATTCCAGAACCCCATTGAAATCAATGGGACCCGAACTTCTGGAATCAAAAAACACCATGTTGAAGCCCTAAAACCCAATAAATGCCCCTAAAAAGTGCCTAGGGTTCTAGGTCATGCCCCAGGGACTATGAATCAGGCAAAACAAAGTTCTTAAAAATTGTCGTTTTTGATATATATATATATATATATATATGTATACCCCTAACCCAGAAACTGCATAGTGGGGTCACCCTGACATGGCAGAGTTCGGTCACCCTGACATGGCAGAGTAAGTTCACCTTAAACCACACTACGGTCACCCTGACATGGCAGAGTCAGTTCACCCTAAACTACACTACAGTCACCCTGACATGGCAGAGTTCGGTCACCCTGAACTACACTATGGTCACCCTGACATGGCAGAGTCAGGTCACCTAAACTACACTACGGTCACCCTGACAAGGCAGAGTAAGGTCACCCTAAACTACACTACGGTCACCCTGACACTTAAAGCTATCCCTACAAAAACTAGATTTTTGAATCTAACTATAGTGGTATATAGTACCCTAACTACACTGCATATCCCTTTCCTCACACTAATAATTGCAAAATGACACTGGGGCAACACAAATGCTTCCACTCTCTTCCACAGCCCCTGTATTACAGTGCTAGAGTTTTGGCGGGGCTATGTTATATACTGGGGGGCGTATTCACTCCTCATTGGGCTCTGGACCCCGTAGTCACTCCAATCACATTTTACTGATGTTTCTGGGCCAATCATGGGCTTTTAAAGCCCAGTTCCTGTCCCATTGCATTTTGGGCGGTTCTGGTGGCCGAATTCCGAACTTTTACCACAAAAAGTTCGGAATTTGGCTGAATTTCGAACACCCAATGTTCAGGTCGAACCGATGGTCGACCCGAACCGTTCGATCATCCCTAGTCTTGAATATTTATGGGTATACATTTTTGATGATCATGTTTAGAATACCAATACAGATAGAATAGTAAAGATGGCCAATCAACAACAACATTTTTTGGGAAGACTGAATAATACTGGTCTTGGCACTTTAGCTCCTACTTCATTTTATAGGTGTGTAGTAGGAACTAATGAAACCTTCAGCATCACAGTAATAGTAGGATAGTTGCAGATAGAAAGTCACTGCAGTGGGAGGTAAAGTTGGTACAGAGGATCATTGGAAGTAGTCTACATGCTATCAGTGACATATAGAGGAGCATCTGTAAGAAAAAGACTAGGTATTTTTAGGAGATTCTAGAAAAGGTAGGGGGAGGGGGGCACAGTCTGTCATCTTCACCCTGGGCGCTGATGACCTTGTCCCAGCACTGGTTGTGTTAAAGCAGCCTATTCATTGTAATTGGCAAATTTATTTTTTTAGCATTCCCTACCTAAAGTGGTTCTGAAGGCTGAAGGTTTTTTACCTTCATGCATTCTATGCATGAAGGTTAAAAACTCTCTGTGTGCAGCGCTGCCCCCCCAATCCTTACCTGAGCCCCCTCCGATCCACTCATATGCATGATAGCCTCGGCTGTATGGGGATATTCTCTCTTCGTTGGCTCCCCCTGCTGTCAATCACAGCCTATAAGCCAATGAGGAGAGAGCGGGGGGGGGGGAGCCGCAGATATTTGTGTCTAACGGACGCATAAAGCAACGGCTCAGAAGCGAGCACACATCAGTGGCCCCAGGGCAAGCAGTTTTCTTGGGGCACTGCTCAAGGGGGAGGAATCAGGAGTGCCAGTAGGGGACCCAAAAAAAGGAGGATCGGGGCTGCTCTGTGCAAAACCATTGCACAGATCATGTAAGTATAACAAGTTTGTTATTTTAAAAAACAAAGCTTTAGTATCATGTTATTATAAAATGCAAGCTAAAAGATTTTTTAGATTTAGATATACTTTAAAGTGAGCTGATTTCTAACCATATCGACTAAATGGACTAAATGTTTGGGGTAGGGATGTTAAGCTCCTCTAGGGTGGGGCTGAATATGAATGACTTCATGATTTAAAAAAAAAAAAGTCCAGCTGAACGATCAGTTTAAATTAGCTAAAGCATTCCAGGTGAATCAAAACAAAATCTGTTCAAAGTGGTTCAGTTTGATTTCTTCAGAAAGCAGCCACAGCCTGAGTGGAAAGCCTATCCCCTGCCAGCATGCTGTAGAGAAGGACTCTTTGTCTTTGTGTAGAAGCAGTGATCTCTCTACAGTAGTCTGACACACCCCCTGCTGAAAGCTGGATCTCTCTAATCAGCAGGGGGCATGAGCTGTAGGTCTGACTCAGCAGGGGGGGCGTGTCGGACCTTTGCAAAGAGACCACTGCTTTCACAAAAAGAGCAAGGGTCCTTCTCTGCAGCATGCTGGCAAGAGATAGGCTTTTCCACTCAGGCTGTGGCTGCTTTCTCTAAATAAACTATAAACATTTGAAAGCCTTTTGCTTTGATGCACCCAAAATGTATTTGGATGACTTCAACTGAAAGTTCAGTTGGGCTTTAAAGCACTATAGGATATGTTGATGTCATATGAATACAGGGAATAAACACATTTATGAACAAAGGATCTCTCTTATATAAAGTATCTTTTTGTTTTAGGTTTGCTTGTTCTTTAAACCAGCACAATTCTTTCCGCATCCTAACTAGTTTATTTTGTCCTTTGTATGCAGTTTTCGGCAAGCAAAAAAACAAGACAATTAAAACAATCCTTTGAACAAGTCGATTTTACAGACTCTGCTGTTTCTACTTCTTTTTGTATATAAAAAAAAATGATTCTTTTATCTGAGATATACTGAGAAATAATCATAAATCTATTTTCAGTGGCTTCCTATCCTAAAAGAAAAAAAAAAAAGATAGAAAGAAAACAAATAGCGGTGATAAATAGACGCTCGGTCTTCAAAAGGCATCAAGCGCTCTCCGTCCTCAGCCTTTGCTCTGCGTTTTAATTGCAATCCTATCTGAGAATCTGCAAATAATGACTCATCCATTGCTCATTAATCAGATGATGTTATCAAGCGCGATGTGCTGGAGACTGGGAGGAGAGATTAATGGTTTATATTTCCTGTACTGCAAATTCACAATAAAGCCGCGGTCCACCCCATCGCTGCTTTACATTTCGGAACATCTTTCAGAAGTGCGCAGCTGGCTTCTCGCTCCTTCGCTGCTTCCTAATGCATGCAAAGCTGCACTTCACGGGAATTCAAACTGTAATATTCCGATTTATTATCTACAAATGAACATTAACTCTTTCACTTCAGAGAAGGTCATTGTCTTTTAAAGAGCAATGCTTGACATCCTTGGTATAAAAAAAAATAAAAATTACCCTGCACTAGTAAAAATAAAAAAACAGCCATCTTTCCCGCAAACTCACTGCTCTGCAATTCAACGCACAACCCACTTCTCTTCCTGACCCTTTTACTGTTAGGTAACAAGGACCCGCCCACAGGGAGCACTGACAAGCTGTCTTGAGGGCATGTCCTTCATTAAATGTAACCATATTGCTACATGTAGAGACACTTGGATCGCTCTAATCAGCAGGGGGCATGAGCTGTAGGTCTGACTCAGGGCGTGTCGGACCTTTGCAAAGAGACGACTGCTTTCACAAAAAGAGCATGGGTCCTTCTCTGCAGCATGCTGGCAAGAGATAGGCTATTCCACTCAGGCTGTGGCTGCTTTCTCTAAATAAACTATACACATTTGAAAGCCTTTTGCTTTGATGCACCCAAACTTTATGTAGCGGGGTTCTCCCCTTTACAATGTGCATAAGAAGACTGTATGACATTTTGAAGGAACTCAGCCCCATCTAGTGGTCTAATTGACACACTGCAGCTACTCAGTGATTTCCATCAGGAGTTTGTTATACTACAATACCCACAATTCCGTTGGAATACCAGGATGCATGGCTTCACCGCACAGCCTTCTGGGGGAAGGTTAATAAAGGAAGGGAGGAGCCAGGATCGGGCAGAAGCGATTGCACCCCAGAAGGAAGAAGAGTTGAGTGCTGTGTGCTGAAGCAATTTTTTATTAGGCCTGAAGCCTGGGACTGAAGCCATTGGCGCGAGTGTTCCCTCTTGCACAGAAGAACCTTCCTGGAGGTCCCGCTGAAGCTATACAGATACCCGGGGTCGCCCATCACCCGCATCTAGCGTGGCGAGTGACAGAGATCAGAGACTGAGACAACAAAGGAGAGTTCCTGAGACGCCGCCCGGTTGGTGAGAAGGGCACCTGCCCAAAATTGACTTTAGCTACAGAAGAAGTGACTTTAGTCAGTGTCTCAGCCATAGTATAGTGGTGAGCAGTATACCCGGTGGCCCAGTATACCTCCCCAGGAGTTTTAACCGCCAAAACTGCCCAGACACCCCGCGGTGAATGTTAACTGTTTATTGCCATCATCTTGACTACACACTTTAAACCTTGGATTACAAATAGCTTGTGCACCAACATTGCTATTGGTGGTAGGAGTCAGAAACACTGCACATGCTCCCCTCCACCCCCCCCCCCTCCTCTCTGAGGCAGCCTCTGCCTACCGTTAGAGCGAAGCTGCTGTGGCCGTGCCCCGGACCCAACTTCCTTCCTCCCCAGCAAAAAAAAAAATTGTCAGGGGGCAGTGGGCCACATTGCCAGCGGTTCCGGGCCGCATGCGGCCCTCGGGCCACAGGTTGGACATGCCTGCTTTAAGGAGTCATATTTTATTGTACAAAAATTGTTTACTTGGTTCACAGTAAATATTTTTCTGTTAAAAGCAAGCCTGTGTGTTGTCCCATTGTGTCATTCAGAGGGACTGCAGCTGGAGAAAGGTAACAAGCCATTATTATTTATTGAAGTGTTATATCCAAACTTGTGTTCTCCTGTAGCCATTTGGCATTCCAGTCCTATACTGGGTCAGTTGTGCCTAGGGAGGGTTCGAGCCAATTTGGTGGGTTGTTAGGCAGGACGTAGACCCAATAATCTAATCAGCAGCTCCTGCGGGGGTGGTGCTACATTTATTTGGATGACTTCAACTGAAAGTTCAGTTGGGCTTTAAAACACTATAGAATATGTTGATGTCATATGAATACAAGGAATAAACACATTTATGAACAAAGGATCTCTCTTATATAAAGTATCTTTTTGTTTTAGGTTTGCTTGTTCTTTAAACCAGCACAATTCTTTCCGCATCCAAACTAGTTTATTTTGTCCTTTGTATGCAGTTTTCGGGAGACCTTTGGGTCTGGTATAGATTTTAAGGGGAATTCACGCCAAAATAAAAAAAAAAACGGTGTGGGGGTCCCCCCAAAATCTATACCAGCCCCTTTGTGTCTGGTACACATTTTTAAAGGGGAACTCCTAGCCAAATGTTTAAGAAAAATGGCATGCCCCCCCCCCCCCCCAAAATCGATACCAGGCTCTTTGGGTTTTAAGGGAAAATCCACAGCAAAATTTAAAAAAATAATAATAATACGTTTTGGAATGGTATGGACCGGAGTACATTACAGCTGCGAGCAAGTTTAGATTACATTTTTTCCTTTAGAAAGTTAGTATTGCTGCAGCAGGCTCCATACATTGTACAGATGTACAGATGTACCATTTTGCAGGGACATTAAGGTGACCCCTCAGGCACGATATTTAAAGGAATTTTTCATTTTTTTTGTTTCCCTTTAAGCATCGTTCAATATTGAGTTGGCCCACCCTTTGCAGCTATAACAGCTTCAGCTCTTCTGAGAAGACTGTCCACAAGGTTTAGGAGTGTCTCTATGGGAATGTTTGACCTTTCGTCCAGAAACACATTTGTGAGGTAAGGCACTGATGTGAACGAGAAGGCCTGGCTCACAGTCTCTGCTCTAATTCATCCCAAAAGTGTTCTATTGGGTTGAGGTCAGCACTCTGTGCAGGCCAGTCAAGTTCCTCCACCACAAACTCACTCATTCATATCTTTATGGACCTTGCTTTGTGCACTGGTCCAAATCATTTGGTGGAGGGGGTTGTTTTTCAGGGGTTGGGCTTGGCCCCTTAGTTCCAGTGAAAGGAACTCTTAAGGTGTCAGCATATCAAGATATTTTGGACAATTTCATGCTTCCAACTTCGTAGAAAAGTTTGGAGATGGACCCTTCCTGTTCCAACATGACTGTACACCAGTGCACAAAGCAAAGTCCTGACCTCAACCCGACAGAGCACCTTTGGGATGAATTAGGGCAGAGATTGCAAGCCAGGCCTTCTTGTACACATCAGTGCCTGACCTCAAAAATGCACTTCTGGAAGAATGGTCAAACATTCCCATAGACACATTCCTAAACCTTGTGGACAGCCTTCCCAGAAGAGTTGAAGCTGTTATAGCTGCAAAGGGTGGGCCAACTCAATATTGAATACTACGGACTAAGACTGGGATGCCATTAAAGTTCATGTAAATTCAGGAAACTAGAATTTTCAGAAGGGAAGATCAGTTATGGCAGCCTTCAAGTTTCTTTAATGATACTCTTTAAATTTACTATTTTTTTTTTCTCTGTCTAGGGTTGCTAGCTGCACAAGTCCAACCGCACCATCAGTGGCTCTTGTGATGGGTTGGTAACTCCAGAAATAGCATTTATATTGAGAAGTTGTGTTTTAGACAGCCGGTAAAGACTAGGGATAAACAAACTGGGCAGAAGGTTTGGAGAACTCTGCAGAAAGTTAACACACCCTGGACATAGCACCAAACCCTAAGAACCTAATAGGGAGGTAAATCTTGCAATTGTCTTTTGGCCTTTTTCAAAGCTAGTTTGCAAGCTCTTGTTAAAAAGGACATGGGCAACTGGACACTTCCATGGTAGACAATGCAATTTTTTTTTTACAGAAATAGCATTTAACAGGGAGAGGGTCTTTAAATTAAGTTTAAAAGGCAACATTAAAATGCACAAATACTTTAAATAACATGCTTGGGGGAGGCCTTAAAATTGAATGCGAAATTATAGAGTTAACCCTTTAAAAATAACATAAAAAAAAAGATCCAGCCAGCTTCAGTTTGTACACAAACAGGTCTGAGTGATGTCTTGGGATCTATCATTTTGCTGACGCAGTGCAGCAGGGCAAGGTGGTTCGGCGGTGGATCATTGTGGAAGCGTGACATTAATGGGTAGTTGGTATGGTTTGGGTGGAACTGCATGCTTGCTGCCCTCCCTTTCCTGGCCTACCTGGCTGCATAAGGGCCTGGTATTTATTTTGAGGGGAACACCGTGCCATTTGTTACCTTTTTAATAAATGTGTACTGTCCCTTAAAAGGGTGCCCTCCCCGCCAAAAATGTATACCAAACACTTGCCTAGGCTTGTACCCTGGGTGAGCAGGGCAATAAGCCCCTCCTGAACCATACCAAGCCATATGCCTTCAACATTAAAGGGTATATTTTGCAGGAGGGTGTAGCAAAGTTCCCCCATGCAA
Organism: Pelophylax lessonae; assembly: GCF_965119305.1. Classification (NCBI taxonomy): domain Eukaryota; kingdom Metazoa; phylum Chordata; class Amphibia; order Anura; family Ranidae; genus Pelophylax; species Pelophylax lessonae. The sequence continues at coordinate 246,226,615 of NC_138775.1, read as the reverse complement.
TGCACCTTGTCTCCACATTTTGTCCTCCAAAAGGGGTGTAGGGGTTTTTAGGGGGAGTTCTTATCGGAATTTGAAAGTCCCCCTTATAATATAGAGCTTCCAGAAAACTCCCCCCAGGCTACATGAGCATCTATTCTTACTCATTCTCCAAAAAATGTAAGAAGTAAATTAATACAGACACCAATAAAAATCTCTTATGTGAAAAAATGTAGAAAATGTCCCCAGATGTAAATCTGATGTCAGTCATTTTGTTCAGCAATGTAGATCCCCATCAATCACAGGGACCCATCGCCTTCGCAGCCTGGCACCCAATGATGCTGGCTAGTTGCTCTTTGTGAACAAGCCAAGCAAGTCATGTCCATATTTGGTCAATCTTGTGGCTCACGATTGTTTACCAGTTAATTTGGTTGTTCCCCGAACCTCAAACACAAAGCGTGTCCCTAGTAGAAACGAGTGCCCTTTGCGCTCCTCAGCTCTCCACGGGTCCCTGGTCTGTGCGGGATCATTACAGTCACATTAAAATTATGGCAACTTTGTTCTACATATTTTCCTTTATAACAGCAAATCTTTTTCAAGTACCACTCGAGAAATATCCATTGCTTTTATGTACTCCTTAAAGTAACTACAATTCTTTTCAGGGCTCTCTGAATTTCTGAGTTTTTCAAACGAACAATGTATGCTTAAAAATGATTATGAATGCTTACAGCAATAATTTGCAGGGATTTATCAGGCCAGTTACAGACAGAAACAAGTGTCTGACCAATGCAGATCCAGCTGCCTCTCATTAAGCAAAGGATTTGCAACAGGTTTTGTCTGTGCAAACTTAAGAGCATTGTAGGCCCCTGGGCAATGCAGTGCACTGGGGCCTTGCCTACACAATCACCCACGAGAATATAAATGTAAATTATCGATAAGGCGATATTTATTGGTATAGCAGTGCCAGGCTAATGACAGCTTCCAAGTACGGCGGCTGGGTCCGGTGAACACACACAGGGATGGGAGTCAGACTCGACTGTCCTGTGTGTGCAGTTCCCATGGAAGCAGACAGGCATTCCTACAGTTGTGGGCTCCCCCTCCATGGCCAGGGTCAGTATGGGCTCCCCCTCCATGGAATCAGTATGGATCGGTGGGTGCGGGTGGCGCCCCTCATGCTGTGCTGTGCCGGTGCTTGCCTGGGTGCCTGTGATCGGAGTGAGTCAGGGGTCTGAGCAGGCTCCAGCATCGTAAATCTTAGAAAAGGCGTTTCTACTAGAGAACGAAGCGCTGAGGCCATGTTGTAGCCTCTCCTATGGCCCTGAATAGGACTATTCCAGCAATGAAGCCCCCCACATAGATTGGTGTGATGACACATGAAAGGATAGAATCCTTCCACAAGGTGTTCTCCTTGTGTTTGAAGCCGTGCCATGCGGTGTGGTGGAGAAAGGCGATAGGTTAGAGGAAAAGAAAACCGGGAGTAGCCAATAGCAGTTCAGACTTTAAAGCGGAGTTCCACCCTGGGAAAGCTTTTTTTAATAAAAATACCCCCGGGACAGTCAGAGCTAGTACATTCCACAATGGCTAGCCTCTGATCTGTCCCGGGTTGCACTTACCTGCAAGAAGAAATACTTTCCTTGAAAAAGTATTGTCCAGCGCTGCCATTTCAGGTGTGGGCAACTTGAAGCCAGCGCGATCCTCTTCTGTGTCCTCTTCCGTCTTCTTCAGTCCCACGATGCACTGCACTGGCCCCGCCGTCACTTCCGGTGCCGCAGCGTCATCCCTGCACAGCTTCTGGGCATGCCCAGAAGCTGTTTAGCAAGGTATGACGGCGCCTGCACCGGAACTGACATCGGGGCCGGTGCAGGCGCATTGATTCCTGGGAGCTCCCAGGAATCATTGCAAACCAGGAAGTGACGAATCGCCGTGGCCGCCGAGGGGAGGAAGAGGAAGTAAGGTAAGTATATTTTCTTCTAAATCAGGTAAGTAAAAAAATAAAAAAAAATTGTGATTATCCATTTGTTTTTCAGGTGAACCCCGGGAATGAAGATGGAGGTAAGTTTAATTTTAGGGTGGAACTCCGCTATAAGGTAGGTGGGACCAGAGCTAGAAGTTTGCTGTGCGTCACCCTAAAGAGGAAGAGTATTTGGTCCTAGCTAATGGGGGTGTTCGGGGGTCCCATGTATGTGGTGAGTGGGTGTGTGATGGCTGTCTGATATGTACTGACACTGTAAGTGGTGGCAGGGAAGTGCTTCCTCTGTATGTAATGACACGGGTGTGATAAGGGGGGGTTGTTTCTCATGGACATACTGGCACAGGTGTAATGGGGGTTGTATTGTAGTAGTTCTGTATGTACTGTCACTGACACAGGTGTAAAGAAAGGGGGCGGGGTTGAGTTTTTATGTATGTATGTATGTATGTACTGTCATTAGCACAGGTGCAATAGTGTGTGTGTGTGTGTGTGTGTGTGTGTGTGTGTGTGTTTTTCACGTGTAAGTACTGGCACAGATGTTAGATGCTGAGGAGGGGGTAGGGGGGTTCTCATGTATATACTGACAGGTGTAAAGGAGGGGGGGGTATAATTTCCATGTATATACCGACATAGGTGTAAAGGAAGGGGGGGTGTTATGTTCTCCATGTATATACTAGGGAGACCCAATGCGCATGCGCAAGTCAGGACAGTGGGAAAGTTTGACTCAGCACCGACGCCACCAGGGTAAGTCACTCACTGTCTGAAAGGGTTTTAACCCCTTCAGCTTGGGATGGGGGGGTGGGAGGCTGGAGCACAGGCTCTCCATTAGTGAGGCTCTCTATATTACACAGTTACAGTATTGGAATGTAATAAACGCAGGATTAATGTATGGTATCTTGCTTGATTTTTATGGAATCATTGATTTTACTGTTTGTTTTCCTAACTTCTGTTTATTAGGTTTGAAGTAGAATATATATATTTTTAGTGTGGCTGTTTATCTTGAAAGAAAGTATTCTCTACTTATAGGCCTAAGAAAATCTGGTTCTGCATAAAATGCTGCTTGCCTGGCTCTCTCTGGCCTCAAGAACTTCAAAGAAATCAGCTCTTTTAAAATTATTCCACATCTGGGATCTCCCTCACTTCCCAGGCAAAGTAAGTCCCCATACTTTGCCTGGGAAGGGAGGGAGCACCCAGATGTGGAATAATTTTAAAAGAGCTGATTTCTTTGAAGTTCTTGAGGCCAGAGAGAGCCAGGCAAGCAGCATTTTACCAGGAGGCCACACAGAATAATAATATATATGCTTTATCCTACTGTTGTCTAAAATGCACCTGTTGGGAATCCCATTGCCAGGTGGACAAATTTACAACAGCAGTCCCATCGTGTCACATGTCACATCGTTGTCCGTGCATATGGGGGGGGGGGGGCGGCAATTTTTCTTTTGCCTAGGGTGCCAAAAATCCTTGTACCGGCCCTGTCCATGGCCCAAGAGGCCTGACAGCAGCACAGGGCCAACAGTCGCTTGCCACATGCTAAGTTCAGCGGCGGGATGTACACAGGAATAGGGGCTAATGCTTGGCTGGGGCTGGGTTGCTGGGCAGGTGGGGCCCCCCGGTCAAGTGGGGCCACCGGGCAACTTCCCAGCTTGCCCATTTGGTAAGATGGCCCTGGGTTTTGTACGTATTTGTGACCATGGCCGCTGTTAGGGGGGGACCACTGGTCCTCTTTTAGGAGGCCCGAACACACAGGGGGGCCCACACAGGGCGGGGGGATTAGTGATGAATGACATTTACAGAACTCTTCCTCAAGCAGCTGAAAGCTGGTCTCTCCCCCTCTCCCTGCTGCCAGCTTTGACCTGCTGAGAAAGAGACAGTTGTCCCTCACTAATCCCCCTCCCTGTGTTGGCTCCCCTTCCAGCGCTGGCTCTAATGTTAGCTCTGCTCCTGAGTTTGTTATCTCTGTAACTTTGTTTCTCTTCTTCTGTCTCTCTGATCCCAGAGCTCTAACTGCCCAGCCTGTATATTTTTTTCATCTCATCTTCATTTTTATTTATTAAACCAAGTTTTTTCTTTTAGATTTAGCAGGAATTATGTGTTATGTTGTATTTGTTTCTGCTAATAATGATTTTATTGTATTTTTAGCTAAATATGGTTTTAATATTTTCTTGGGGGGGCTGTCAGGTAGTCTGTAAGGGGCCCCGTGATTTCTATCAGCAGCCCTGTTTGTGACCCATGCATTTGCAATTCCAGATAGCTGACTGTGTCGGCTTTGCAGCCATCTTCGAAAGATCTGTTATGTTTTTCTGCTTACAGTTAAACATGCGTCCTGAAAAAATGGGCTAAAGAAGTGATTTTATATTGGCGCCGTGCTGCTTTTTAGCAGCAGAATAAGAACTTATGAATCAAGCTGCGATCTTTGAGTAAAAGCCTGACTCATTATCTATCTCACTGCTCATGTTTCACTCTGCCTTGCTGTGCGGCCAAGTTGATAATACTTCCCCTGTATTTTTGTACTTATTATTTGCTAAATTGTAAACCTGTTAAGCTAGTGTATTTAAAGATGAAGTTTAGAGATTTTTTTTTTCTAAATCAGCACCAGGGGCGGTATTTATATGAATGACGAGTGACCTGTGTGCTGATGGCTGCTCGGGTCCTTGAAATCTTCATTCCTCTGCCCCCAGGAACCCCCACAGCTTTGGTCTTCTGCTGCTAAGTTAATACAAGAAGCTTCCAAGTTATTATGAGCAGTTTCACCTGTCACAGGCACTTATTAAAATTGGCAACTATGTGAAAAAAATGTAACTTGAAAATTACAAAAGTGCGCTATTACTTGACAAATAACCAATGACAAATTGTCCATATGTGAAGAAGAAAACTCCAAATAAAACAACAATTAAAAGTCTATTCCATCTGGAAGGAGGTGATGCGTGCAGAAAGACCAACTTATGGATGATAGGTGAATTAACCTCTTACCAAAAAATAATCCAAAGCGTGACTTTAAACAAAACTGCAATCTTTAAGTGACACCCAGTGATGTGAATAGACTCTTACCACAATAGAGAGAGAATGGAGCGTATACTTTGGTACCAAGGAATCCAGTCAAACAGTCAAGGTTGATGGGATATCCAGTGGGATGGATGGATCGACAGAGCTTCCCGGTATCTTTTTTGGGGGTCTGGAGGCTTCCACAGGTAGGAATACCAGCAAGAGGACCGCAATAAAGAAGAGGAAGGGACTGATAGTGCATTACCCACAGTTTATTTAATAGATAACGGTAAAAACACTTACAGACATCCGATGTGGTATACAGCAAATGCTCAAAGAAAAAGTTGCGGTTTTACCGTTATCTATTTAATAAACTGTGGGTAATGCACAGTCTGTCGATCCATCCATCCCACTGGATATCCCATCAACCTTGGCTGTTTGACTGGATTCCTTGGTACCACAGTATACACTCCATTCTCTTTCTATTGTGGTAAGAGTCCATTCACATCACTGGGTGTCACTTAAAGATTGCAGTTTTGTTTAGAGTCACGCTTTTTGGAATATTTTTTGGTAAGAGGTTAATTCACCTATCATCCATAATTTGTTCTTTCTGCACGCATCACCTTGGGAACACCTCCTTCCAGATGGAATAGACTTTTAATTGTTGTTTTATTTGGAGTTTTCTTCTTCACATATGGACAATTTGTCATTGTTTATTTGTTAAGTAATAGCGCACTTTTGTAATTTTCAAGTTACATTTTTTTCACATATTCATTTTCATCACAGTGCTGCTTTTACACATATTTACATTGGTTCGCGCACCTTTTTTTTTTATTATTAAAATTGTCAACTATGCCCACCTTTTCTGCCCCCTCCCCTCCTCCAGTCATAGAAGCTGTACTATCAGTTCACAAAATGAATGAAGGACAGCCAAGTCTGTAAACAGGTTAAGTTTTATGCTGCCCCAGCTGGGAGGGTTAGTGTTAATATGTTTTTTTTTTTCATGAAAAAATATTATTTATTTGCAAAATTTCATAACAAAAACAAAGAAAAAGTGTTTCTTTCTAAGGGCCCTTTCACAGGGGCGATCTGATCAGATCCATAAAAGAAAGGAAAAGGAGGCGCAAACACCTAGTGCATTACCCGTGGTACTGTTAAAATGATTTAATAAAATGCTGAATGCATACTCACAAACATGAAGAATTAAAATCGTATTGCAAATTCCCGTCACCCATGTGTTGGACCATGTCCATGTCCTCAGAGCTCTGAGAAAGGGGGCTTGACTCCCGAAACGCGTTAGCGGTCGCAATTTCCAGTACATGGTCCAACACATGGGTGACGGGAATTTGCAATACGATTTTGCACTAGGTGTTTGCGCCTCCTTTTCTTTTCTTTTGAGCATCCGTTTGGAGTTCCCTGCCTGAGGAGAGCAGCACGCCAGTCTTCCCCTTCGGAGTGAGCGCTTGGCTGATATATTAGTTTGAGATCCGATCAGATCCGCCTGTCAGTTTTTTAGGCGGATCTGATCGGATCCTCCATGCAGCTCTACAGGGCAGCGGATGACAGCGGAGACCTCTCCGCTGACACCCGCTGCCATCCGTATCCGATCCTGTCCGTGAAATCTGGGTGGATGGAAACCCTATTTTTCCATCCGTTCAGTGATCGGATCGGATCGGATGAGAGAGCGGACAGGCGGTCCGCTCTCATCCGATCCCCCATAGAGGGCAGCGGGGGCTGAGACACCTCCCTCTCCACTCTGCAAGTGGAGACGGAGCTGTCATCCGCCGGCTCAGCGGGGATCGCGGATCGATCCCCGCAGAGCAACACGGTTCCGCCTACGGAGGCAGACCGTGTGAAAGAGGCCTTACAAAATGTTCGGGTTTTTTTTAGTTTATTTAGCAAACAATAAAATATAAATAGAGCCTCAAAAGAGGCAGCATTTGTACAGGCAGATGGAGTATGGTATTAAAAATGACATGGGATTACAACAATTAAACAAGCTTACTTCAAAGTAAGTTATCTTATGAAACATGTTCTAGCAAACATATCGGGGACCTCCTACCATGGTGTGTCAGGATGCAGCTCAGACTTTGTTCACCAAAGCCTTGATGGACAGCACCAGCATCTGTTTTGGCAATTATGCCACCTGACTTATTGGCTTGAGTGTTAATATGTTTTCCCGGTTCTTTCTTGGTGGGCTTTCTTGGGTCTGACCCACTGGTCCTGTTACTGTACGATATAAAAATGGGACAGGGGTCCGATTCGGGGGTGTGATGAGTGAGTAGGTGCGCATGTTGCTTGACATGTTGCCATGTTTGTCCACATAGCCTTCGCCGAAACCAGAGCACCTATGGATAAAAAGACTCTACAAGGTACGGGGCCACCAAAAGATACAAGACACTTGAGGACACACATGCTGGAATTCTGCCACAATGGACTCTTTCCCGTGCAGGTATGCTGGGGGTGAAAGGGACTGGGGATGTCAGGAAAAGACTGCTACTAATGTTATCTGAAACAACCAAGTTTTTCAGTAAAGCTTTTGAAACTCTGGTCTAAAGTTACTCAAGAGGTATAATGCTAGTAACCGCCACACATAGGTAGCAGAGTCATGTCAGTTAAACACATTGGGGTATTAAGAAAGCAGTTCAAGAGTTAATACAGTATGAAGACACAAGTGGTTACCAAGGGTGATGAAGATTTCTCTAGTAGCCTGTCATGAGCTTCTTGCAGGAGGAGCTGTTGCCGGAACTCTCTCCATAAGCCGGTCAGTCTCCCATAGTAATGGAAGCAGATCAGTACTGCAGAGGTCCTGAGCCTGTGCACAGGTATGGAAGAGAAAGAGGTAAGTGAGTCCACGCTACAGTAGGTGCACGGCAGGACCCTATTCCATTACTGGAAGTGAAGTAGCAGAGATACGTTGGATGGGTGGAGAGGGCATTGTCTCTGTGTGTCCCTCCTAAATGCAAAATGTCCGTCGTGCTGTATATTACATAAAGTTAGTTAACTAAAGTTCAAGTTGGCCACACAAGTAAAGGTATCCCATGTGTAAGGCAGTGACCCAGTTTCAGATGCCTAGCGTAGCCCAGAAGAACCCACCCAAGGGTAGGCCTCTTATGTGGCCCACACTTGGTGCCCATGGAGGTGAACATGGTGGATGTGATGACCACCCACCAACCTACCTTTACAAGTCTTCTGGCCCTGAGTCCCAGTGTGAAGAGTGTATCTGGGTAACATTTTATCTCCAACAAACATTATTAATTCATTTCTGGTAAATCTTTAAAGCATAACTCCATTTTTGTTGAGAAAAAAGCATTCTCCTGTGGGTGATCTCTGTACATTGCAAGGATTATAACAATCTTTGGTGCAGATTCCTACCTTTTGTTATTCTGAAAAAATCACTCTGTGTTTCTCTGTGCCAATGTGGGAAAGGGAGTCTAATGGAAGTGGTCTCATAATTATCAATCAGCTGTGCAGCTGCAGAACACTAATGAGGAAATCTGCTGGGCCTGCATCCCTTTAGACATGTTCCTATTGGGAGTATCTCACCAAAAATTATATTTTTGTTTCCAGGGGATGCCTGAAATCTGACTTGTATCTTAGTGCAGACTTCTGGGAAAATCGGTGAGCCAATCACACAAGCAGGAAATTATGTTTCTGGGGTGTGGTCAGCACACATTCTGTGTACAGAACACCTCCAGGTAGCCATATTGCATTGCATTTTCAGAAAATTACAGCAGCTGCACATTGAAAAGGAAAGGTCATTTTTAATACATTTAATTACAATATGACTTGTATACGCTATATTATTTTTTCTTTTTTTTTGCAATTTTTTTTCCCCATGAAAGTGGGGTTTCTCTTTAAAGTTGATGATATCTCTGATCAGTTTTATCGTGCTCTGTTCCTCAGAGGAAAGAGTATTTGTAACCATCTTTGTGTCCCATCCTCTCAGATGCTGTCTAAGGCTAGCTTTAAGGTCAAACTGGGTGTCCCTCCTTCCTTCATGGCCACCCGACAATGCAGCTAGCAAGGAGATGGCTGCTTTGACAGATTGTACTTTCCTCCATATCCAAGCACTTGCCCAAGACAAGGATCTCACAAGGAATGCAGAGGAAGTGGAGCTTGTCAACTTAAAAGTTCTTTGCAAGTGCTTGAAGACAGAGAAAAGTCCTGTTTGACAAGGCACAAAGCTAGCTGTGTCGTTGTATGTCCATGGAAGGGGGAGAGCCACCCCGCACGACCTCACAGCTAAGTTTAGACAAAACATAGTAGAATACGGCTACAGGTACTTTGAACAGAACACATTAAAAGATAACTCCACATTTTCCAACATTTTACGTTACACCCGTATATAGGGTTTAGACCAGTGGTTCTCAACTCCTGTCCCCAGGACCCATTAACAGGCCAGGTTTGCAAGATAACTGAAATACATCACAGGTGATATCATTTGCTGATCAGTGATTGCAGTTTTCTAATCTGCATCTCCCCAAGGTAATACCTAACATCTGGCCTGTTAGTGGGTCCTGAGGACTGGAGTTGAGAACCACTGGTTTAGCATGTAACATGTTGGTAAGCAAGCCCTTCTCACACCCTGGCCACCCCCCCCCCCCTTATTGTGACAGAGATCTGTGAATAAATGAACTACAAGTCCCACCTTCCACCATGGCAGATGGACTTGTAGTCCTGAATCAAATACAAGTGCGCTAATCACTAAATCATCGCACTCATAGTCCATTGAAACCGCCTCTAGTTCTCCAACTGAAAGTCCATACCTCAGTAAAGGCAGGGCGCTGGAGTAAGACTCTGTAGCAGCCTGGCATTGCACCCACAATCCACCGATCGTGGATGCAATGCTTTGCAAGTGTCTGTGAGAAAAAGTAATAACTGCACTTTTTTTTCCTTTAAAAATATACGAATTCAGAAAATCTTAAGGCTGAATGGCATTTTTTTGTATTCACTATTTTGTATTGCCACACCCATGTGCAATAGCACAAATTTACAGCAGGTACTGAAAGCCACAGATCTGAAATATAGTGGTGTTTCAGTGGGATGAGGCAGCTAAAAATGTGGTGGAGCCTCTGGATTTTGTAGCACTTTATCTAAACTTAAGCAGACCCTAACACGTTATCTATCTATCTATCTATCTATCTATCTATCTATCTATCTATCTATCTATCTATCTATCTATCTATCTATCTATCTATCTATCTATCTATCTATCTATCTATCTATCTATCTATCTATCTATCTATCTATCTATCTATCTATCTATCTATCTATCTATCTATCTATCTATCTATCTATCACACACAACGATGACCACTGACAGGTTGAGTGAATAACAATGATTATGTCGCATCTGAAAGTCAGCGGGATATAATAGGCAACAAGTGTAAGATGTCGCTCCTGAAGTTGATGTGTTGAAAGCAGAAAAATGGGCATCACAGGTTGTTGTGTATGGGGCTGAAAAGCTGCAGACTAGTCAGGGTGCCCATGCTTACATGTATCCTCAGCCAAAAGCTCCAACAATGGTCACATGAGCATCAGAACTTAGCCACGGAGCAGAAGGTGGTCTGGTCTGATCAATTACACTTTCTTTTACATCAGGTGGATGCCAGGTATGAATCACTTACCTGGGGAAGAGACGTCACCAGGGTGCAGTATGGGAACAAGGCAAGCTGGCAGAGCCAGTGTGATGTTTTGGGCAATGTTCTGCTGGTAAACCTTGATCCTGCCATTTATATAGATGTTACATTTACACGTACCACCTACCTAAACATTGTTGCTAACTAAGTACACCCCTTAACCACTTGCCGACCGCCGCAAGTACATATACTGCGGTGGTCAGCCCCGGCCAGGCAAAGTGACGTATGGGTACGTCACTAGCCTGTGAGCCAATAGCGGGCGGGCACGCACCCCCGGAGGCGCGCTCCCGCCCTGGCTCGTTCCCTAACAAGTCCGCGCGTGTGACATCGGTTCCGCCGGTCACTCGCAATCGTCCGTCGTGAAGGGAGAAAGGCAGGCGGCTAATGTAAACAAAGCCGCCTGTCATTCTCCCCTGTGTAACAGAAGTGATCTAACGGTCCTGCTATGTAGGACCATTGATCTCTGCTGTTACATGTAAAGCCACATTCCTGCACAGTTAGAATCACGCCCCTAGGGATACACTTAACCCCTCCTTCCCCAATAAAGTTAACCCCTTCCCTGCCAGTGTCATTTTTACAGTAACAGTGCATATGTATAGCACTGATTACTGTAGTAATGTCACTGGTACCCCAAAAAGTGTCAAAAATGTCAGTCAAGGGTCCGATCTGTCCCCCGAAATGTCGCAGTCCCGCAAAAGAAATCGCAGATCGCCGCCATTACTCGTTAAAAAAAAAAAAAAAAATTACAAAAATCTTTCCCTTAGTTAGTAAACGTAATAACTTTTGCGCAAACCAATCAAAATACGCTTTTTGCGATTTTTTTTACCAAACATATGTAGCAGAAAACAAATTGGCCAAAAATGTTAAAAAATTTAGATTTTTACATTTTTTTGGGGGGGGGGGGATTTCATATAAAAAAATGTGAAAAATATTGTTATTTTTGCAAAATTGACACTCTTTTTTTGTTTATAGCACATGATCAAAAAATCGCACAGGTGATCAAATACCACCAAAAGAAAGCTCTATTTGTGGGAAAAAAAGGACGTCAAATTTGTTTAGGTACAGCGTCGCACGACCGCGCAATTGTCCGTTAAAATCACGCAGTGCCGAATCGCAAAATAGGCCTGGTCAGGAAGGAGGTAAAATCTTCCGGGGCTTAAGTGGTTAATGGAAACGCTATTGCCTGATGGCAGTGGCTTCTTTCAGAAGAATAATTTGCCCTGCCACACTGCAAAAATGGTTCAAGAATAGTTTTTGGAACACAACAAGGCTGAGATGTTGAGGTGGCCTCCAAATTCTCTAGATCTCAATCCAAATGAGTATCTGTGGGATGTGCTTGAAAAACATCCAAAGATCCATGGAGGCCCCACTTCACAACTTACAGGACTTAAAGAATCTGCTAGTGACAGCTTGGTGCCAGAGACCATAGTATACCTTCAGTGGTCTAGTGGTGTCCATGCCTCAGCTGGTCAGGGCTGTTTTGGTGGCAAAAAGGGTAACCTGCTTAATATTAGTTGGTTGGTCATAAAGCTATGGCTGATCGGTGTGTATATACAGCATATATATATTTACTAATAGTAAATGAACATGCATAATATGAAAACAGAGCCTTGCTTCCACACAATGTTGGGTACTGTTGCAGACTAAAGATACTCTTGATAAATAAGGGCCAGTAACCCAAAATGTGCTAAAAAAACATTTTTTTTTTTGTGCTGGGTTACATATTCTGTCTATTGTAAATGAAGTTTGCGAAGTACAAATGTTATTGTACAAAGAAATGGTTACATTGTAGCAATTCTTTCAGATCTTGTTTGTGTTTGAAGAAGCAATTTCCACTACTTGTGTTTGTGAGGGATTTTTCTGTTCATTGAAGTTGCTTCTATATAATTCAGGAATGCCCAGCTGATCTTATCATGAGAAAATCTCAATTGCTATGGAGTTTTGCAGCTCTTATTTATACAGTATATAAAGGAATTGTCAGCAATAAAAGATCAGTCCTTACTGTCTTTCTTTAACTTAAAGTGACATATACTTTTTTCTGGATGGATGGCTTAAAGGGCTACAAATAAAATTCATATAGGCAGCGTGACACCATAAGGGGTTATATTTTACAACTGACTTCCTATTTAGCAATCCAATGTAAAAATGATGAGCACAGGTCTCTTTTAAAAGTTGCAGAAGCATAGCGGTTGCATTGGGGTTGATTTACTAAAGGCAAATAGGCTGTTCACTTTGCAAGAGAAATTACCCCTGAGCTAATTGAATGTGGTGAAGTTTCACTATGCAAAGAATACCCAAATACATGCATGGAAAATAAAAAAATAATTTTGCTTGCACCTGATTGGATGATGGAAGCCAACACCGCTTCACCTCATTCACTAAGCTCTGGGTAAAATTCCCTTGCAAAGTGAAACTTCCTCAGCCTATTTGCCTTTAGTAAGTCAACCCCATTAGGTTACTAAGTGCTGTTATAGAGCACCTTGTAGCCATTTTAAAACTTTCCAGGGCTGAGTGATTTTTGACCGTAACTGGTGGGGTTCAGTACTGAGCCATTCTTATAAAGAAACATGCCCATCAGTGCACCAAACAATGTAAATGCAATATGAATTGTGGGGTTTTGCATTGGCCATAAATAATGCAAGTAAGTTTTTTATACCTTTGCATTCATCAAAGGCCCATTCAAAGGGAATGGCCTGCCTAAAAGTGCAGTTCTGGGCTCATTTCCCATTCACAGTCATTCTCCTGGAGCCCACCTTCCTCTGAAGTATGTTATGTCCTGTTTTTTTTTTTTTTTTTTACTGTAGCACCCTCCTAGTCAGGTGCTAGGTAAGAGCATTGGATTGCTCTCCTGCTTATCAGGGAGCAGGATTTCTAGTTAGGACTGTTACATGTGCCCAGGTGTGATTCACTTGGTCTGAGGGAGTGTCCCTACTGTATCCAATAAGGGAGCCTGTTGGATAGTGGAGGAAACCTAGCTAGTGACACACAGGCTTTTGTGGCAGTCCCAATGGGAGGGCACAACAATGGCGCATCCTGGGATTGACCATAAATGCCAAGGGCACATGTGACAGGGGTCTTTGGATGGGAAGCCAAGTGCCAGAAGGAGGGCACGGCTGTGTCTCCTTCTACAGTTGGGAAAGGTGGTCACAGGCAGTTGGCCTGGTGAACCTGAAGGTGTTGCTGAATGCAGAAGTCCAGTGGAAGCTGACAAGAAGAGTTTGGAGGCAATGGTGACTCTGGAAAAACAGTGTCCGTGAGTACAAAGGAACTTGCCCAGGGGTCTGCCAGGAAGGGGACCACTCCGGAAGCTAGGGTCAGTGGACAGGTGTCAGCACACCAGCATTGAGAGTAAAGAGGGTGCCAGTTTCAGAACCCTGAAGAGAGTAACTAAAACAGGAGCTTTTCTAAACATCTTCACCTTAGTGGCAGGGTGAAGCAGCGGCCTGGCCGCACACACTACAGCTAGTTGTCCCGAAGATTGTGCATAGTTCATAGTTTGAGTATATAAATACACAAAAAACGAAATCCCCTGGACTGTTTACTGACTGAGCCAAGGAATTAAAGTGTTAAGAATTTGCCAGTTGTTGCTAAGGGTAACTCAGGGGAACCCGCTTCAAGCAGCTCTCAAGGGAGTAGTGCTACATTACCATAATATTTTATTGTAACGTAATAAAGAGCAATACAGAATAGTAACTTTAGTCCAATACATCTTTTCATTAAAAATAATACATTTCAATACTTTTTCAATCTTGGTAAGTATCATACAGGGTAGATACACATGAAACATTGTTCCAGATTACCAGATGAAATCTTGAGTTTATGGTTCAGGGTATAGACTAACATTAGCTCCCGGTGTTGTATATGTTAGAAAGTATGTATCTGGAAGACTATGTTCATGGGGTATCCCGCACATTCAGAAGATGAGGTAAGAATATCAAATTGGCTAGTTTTCTTTGTGGATTGTAAATCAAAGGTTCCATTTGGTGTAAAGCAATGTAGTACAAAGTTAGTATGAAGAGGTATGATAACTGGTTTCTTTGCATTTTTATAATTGGGACTGTTTACGGGTAGGGGAGGAGAGTATGAGAAAGGTAGAAGAGAAAGGGTGAGAGGGCGAGTAGAGAGGTAAAAAAAAATGGGGGGGGGAAGAGGAGAGGAAAAAAAAAAAGAGGAAGGAGAGGGGAACGTGAGTTGGAATTTGCCTCCTTGGTCTCTACCATGGATAGAACTTATGGCCCGTAGACACGATCCGAAAATCGGACGAAAAATAACGCTTGTGAAAAGATCGGATGATAATCTGATCATTAGTACACAGTTTACGAGAGGCGATCAGGACAGTTCGCCAGATATTATCCGGTCGTGCAAGCATAAAAATTTTGATCGTATTATAACACATCGTACGATAATCGTATTATCAGTATGTTGTTCGTCCGAAAAAAATGGTGAGCAGTAGACAGCGCATGAGCAGTAGACATCATTTCCCCTCACACGCTACAGCGTGGTTACGCATACCGGAAGCTTTTGAATCATCGTCCGAGAAAATTCGTATCGTAAGTAACCGCTCCCATTTGCGAATATAATTGAGAGTTCCTAGCAACCAAACGAAAACGGACGGAACGTCGTCCAATTTTCGGATCGTGTGTACTGGGCATTAGTCTCTTGAATAACTGTATGTTTTTACAGGTAATATGGCATATGTGAATATTTAGTAGGTGTGGGTTTACTCTAAGGCTACATTCACACCTGAGCGTAGTGTTTTCATGCGTTTTTTTACCGCAATTTTACCGCAATTTTTACCACGTTTTACAGGCGTTTTTACAGGCGTTTTTTGTGCAGGTGTTTTTAGATTGAATAGAGACCAATGGAAAACGCCTGTAATATGCCCAAAAAGAAGCTCAAGTACTTTTTTGAGCGTTGGGCGTTTTGCTCACAGCGTCAAAACGCTCAGATGTGAACAGGGGCCATTGAAATGAATAGGATTTGTCTTGTTGGGCGTTTTGAGAGCTGATCCTAGAGCAGAAAAACTCCCCCAAAACGCCCCAAAACGCCTACATGTGAACGGAGCCTTAATCATGGATATGGGCCTTATCAATAGAGGTCTGTTTTGTTGTGGCATCCTCCCAAACTCTTCCCATGTTTAATGTCCTGTTTTTTTATACTTGCCTTTTTCTGAAGTCTTCAGGCCAGTCATGTGACTTGAGAAAGAAAAAAAGTCCATATATAGAAACAGTTACTGTTATTCTCCAAAAAAAGAAACAGTGATTGTGAATGAGGTTTCTTGGTAAGTGTCCAAAATAGGTGAGCAATTAGTTAACAGGAACCTCACCCACATGCACCACCACCGTGAATCATATACTGTAAAATGCTTCCTTACCTGAAATATAGACTCCAATTATAATCAATTCCCTCTATTTAGGCTGAAGGGAGTGGTGTCATGGCTGACAGTATCAATCACTCTAAATCACAACCCATAGGGAAGAAAAGAATTGCCCACATAGTATAAAACTGTATGATGTTTTATTAAAAGAAAGAAATCCAGATAAAATCCAGCATGTTACTACACAAGCTGAACCAGTTTACATGCAGACCAGTTTCCGGGAACAATTGAATTTTACATACTGGATTTTATCTAGATTTCTTTGAGTTCTTAGCATTACTTTATTATAATAAAGCATCATACAGTTTTACACTACTGTATGTGGGCAATTCTTTATGTAGGCAATTCTTTAAGTTAGTATGAAAAGGTATGGATACCTGGTTTCTTTGCGTTTTTATAATTGGGACTGTTTAAGGTTAGGGGAGGAGAGTATGAGAAGGGTAGAGGGTTGTGGTCGTGATTTAGAGCGATCGATACGGTCACCCATGACACCACCCCCTTTCATCCTAAATAAAGGGAATTGATTATATCTTCTGTCTACCTCTCACGTTTATCTAGACTCTTATCATTTGGAGTCTAGATTTCAGGTAAGGAAGCATTTTATTGGATTCACGGTGGTGGTGCACATGGGTGTGGTTTCTAATTATTATCTGCTCACCTATATTTACACGAAGTCTCTGAAGAAATATGTTGAGCTATATTATATATTGTATTGTTTCTAACATACTTCTATGTTTCTATTACAGAAATTTATGTGCAATACTTTACATTACCCCTGAAGAAGAAGCGAATAGCTTCGAAACACGTTGGGTATTTGGTTGTGAATCTAATTGCACGTCTCTGTAGCTGTACTGTATTGCATTTTCTGTCTGCTTATTTTCTATGTATATGTTTAAAATTTTGCTGTTTTTAGACTCTTATGGTTGTTTACTTTGATATTTTTTTCAAAAAAACCCTACTATCTATACTTGTCTCATACTAATCTGAGTGCCTTAAAAGTCCCAACCCCTTAGGGGAACCCCTTTCCTTTGCTGTACTCACCAATATTGGACACCCACCAAAAGACTTCATCCACAATCACTGTTTCTTTTTTGTAGACTAACAGGAGCAGTTTCTGTTTATGGACACTTTTCTTTATAATTTGCTTCATTTTGATTGTTTAACTTATATCATTTATTTGATTTTACCACAAATGTCCTATTGTGTTCTTGCCAGCAGCTTATATTCACTTTTGATCTGGTTTGGATTTTATTTCTACCTGCACAAAAATGTTCTTTATTTACAAAATAAATGAAATAGTGCCGCGCAATATAAAGTGCTCCAAATATCTGTATAAATGTGCAATATTCGATAGATGATAAATAATGTAAATAATATGAATATAAAAAATAAATGAACAGTCAAGAAATATGTTCAAAAATAAATGTGTGACAGTCAGTCATATGATTTAAAGTGCAAAGCGTGTAAATGTGATCAATATATAAATAAGTGGATAAATATATTAATTGAAAAATAAATAAATATTATAAAATTGGTGTATAAATAGTTTGATGTGAAAACGTATTGTAAACAATATTATCTTCCTAAGGCCCCTTTCACACATGTTGTTCCTTTTGTCCGTTTTTCATCCATCTGTTGACGGATGAAAAACGGACATCAATGTATCTCTATGTAAAAGCGGAAGACAACGGATGATCATCAGTTAACATCCGTTTTCATCCGCTTCCGTCAATGTCCGTTTTTTTTGAACGGATGAATGCCCTATTTTTCATCCAGCAAAAAAACGGATCGGATGAAAAACGGATGACAACGGATGAAAAACGGATGACAACGGATGAAAACGGATGAAAAACGGATGAAAATGGATGAAAAACTGATACATTTTGACGTGACTGAATGGATGAAATGAATGGACCGTATGTGTGAAAGGGGCCTTAGGCCCCTATCACACATACGGTCAGTTCAGTTCATCAGTTCAGTCAGGTCAAAATGTATCAGTTTTTTATCCGTTTTTCATCTGTTTTTTTTACATCCACAACGGATGAAAAATGGACCGTTTGTCCGTTTACATCCGTTTTTCGTCCGATCAGTTTTTTTTGCCGGATGAAAAATAGGGCATTCATCCGTTCCAAAAAACGGACAGTGACAGAAGCTGATGAAAACGGATGTTAACGGATGATCATTCGTTGTCATCCGCTTTTACATAGAGATGCATTGATTTCCATTTTTCATCCGTCAACGGATGGATGAAAAACAGACAAACGGACCGTATGTGTGAAAGGGGCCCTAAGCGTGATAAAAGTGCTGGTGGCAATCTTCCGTGATAAATATTGCACCTCCCAAAAACTCTATATAAAGTCCACTTTGAAGTGACTAAATAGTGTATCCAGTAATAGCTTCCATAGTGAAACGTGCCTTCACCGCAACACACTATAAGTGATTTACAGTCACGTGACTTGGCGAGTCCTCTTCCTCTCCAAATCTTCTCTTGGCGGTGGGTGGTCCTCGATGATGCACAGTTGTGTGGGGTCAATACAGACCGTATATATTTCAGTCGTACAGCTATAGGAACTTCCTTACAGCAATCAGTGAATTGTTCTCCTTTTCCACAGCACACTGAAATAGTAGTTTGTCAACCAAAGTTGTGAGCAGATTAGTTTCCTGCCCAAAGGTGTTAGAAATCGAGGTCAAGTGCGGTTGTCAGGTAACAAATCGTTAGCTATGTAATAATGTGCTAATGGTCATTTCATGATTGAAAACAGCTCTTTGAGGTAATTAGAAGTACTGTTCATTCCATAGATAAACATCCACACATCCATCCGGTTCTTTGTCCTCTGTGAGATGTCACATTGACACATTACAGAGAGGCATCGAGATGCGGCCAATGATAACATTTATCATTTGGACTTTTTGTATATCTGGGGTTAGATGTCTAAGCAGCTATGAAAGCCTTGAGTTTTTCATTCTTTTTATTGTTTTGAACACTTAAAGTTTTACAATCTATCAAAAAAAAAATATCCTTTTGCTTAACCAGTTCTAGACCGGAAGGATTTGCCCCCTAATAACCAGGCTATTTTTTGCGATTCGGCACTGCGTTACTTTAACAGAAAATTACACGGACGTGTGGCGCTGTACTGAAATAAAATTATGTCCTTTTTTTTCCCCCACAAATAGAGCAGTCTTTTGGGGGGTATTTGATCACCTTTGCGATTTTTATTTTTTGCGCTATTAACCACTTGCCGACTGCCGCACGACTATTTACTGCGGCAGTCAGCCCCTATTGGGCAAAACGACGTAGGGCTACGTCGCTCACCCACAAGCCTCTAGGGGGCGAGCGCGCACCGCCGGAGGCGCGCTCCCCCCCCGCTCGTTCACTAACATCCCCGTGGCTCCGATGTCCACCGGTCACTCGCGATCTCCCGCTGGAGAGGGAGAAAGGCAGGCAGCTGATGTAAACAAAGCCACCTGTCATTGTCCCTGGTGTAACTGCAGAGACGATATGATCCTGATGTAGGATCGTATGTCTCTGTGGTTACATCACAAGCCACGCCCCCCCACAGTTAGAATCACACCCCTAGGGATACATTTAACCCCTTGATCACCAATAAAGTTAACCCCTTCCCTGCCAGTGTCATTTTTTTCAGTAGCAGTGCATATTTATAGCACTGATTACTGTAGTAATTTCACTGGTACCCCCAAAAGTGTCAAAAATGTCAGTCAGGGGTCCAATCTGTCCGCCGCAATGTCGCAGTCCCGCAAAAAAAAATCACAGATCGCCGCCATTACTTGTAAAAAAAAAAAAAACAATAAAAATGAAATAAATCTTTCCCGTAGTTAGTTAACGCAATAACCTTTGCACAAACCAATCAAAATACGCTTATTGCGTTTTTTTTTTTTTTTACCAAACATATGTAGCAGAAAACAAATTGGCCTAAAATGTTAAAAAATTTTGATTTTGGGGGGGAATTTCATATAAAATTTTTTGAAAAATATTGTTATTTTTTCAGAATTGTTGCTCTTTTTTTATTTATAGCGCAAAAAGTAAAAATCGCACAGGTGATCAAATACCACCAAAAGAAAGCTTATTTTTACATTCTGCTATATAACATTCCCCAAAAAATTTGTTTAAAATAAAATATTTTCATCCTTGTAGGCCAATTTGTATTCTGCTACATATTTTTGGTAAAAAAAAAAAAAATAGCAATAAGCGTATTTTGATTGGTTTGTGCAGTTATCGCATCTACAAACTAGGGGAAAGATTTTTCATTTTTATTTATTTTTTTTATTAGTAATGGTGGTGATCTGCGATTTTTAGTGGGACTGCGACATTGCAGTGGACAGATCGGATCCCTAACTGACATTTTTGGCACTTTTGGGGGACCAGTGACATTACTACAGTAATCAATGCTACAATTATGCACTGTTGCTGTAATAATGACACTGGCAGGGAAGGGGTTAACACAGTGGGTGATCACAGGGTTAAGCATGAGCCATGGGCAGTGTTTTCTAACTGTATGGGGGATGGGCTTGTGAAATGACCACAGAGACCTGTGATCCAATATAGAAGGATCACAGGCACTCTGTGATCAATTCAGAGAGAAGAACGGTTGGCTGTGTTTATAACAGCTGACCGTCCTTCTCTCTCAGTGGGGAGCGATCGCGGGTGCCCGGCGGCTGCAATTGCCTAGTGGGGCCAGGCATCCCGTGGATTGGCATCTCCGCTGCCTAGTGGGGCCAGGAGCGCGCCAGCGGCGGCGTGCACTCGCCCCCTAGCACCACTCGCGTGACCGACGTAGACCTACGCTGTTTTGCACAGCCGAGCCAGCCTGTCGCAGTAAATCTGCAGCAGGCGGTAGGCAAGTGGTTAACATATGAAGGTGTGGTAAGACAAATCGGAAAATGTTAAGATGGGGTACTTGATGCTTACGTAGTATTTTAAAGATAAATTCCAGGTTCGGCAATTTTTACGTAGTTATATTGATCTAGCTTAAACCAATGTAAGTATGTATATGCCATATCTGTAGGATCCCAGCAGAGGCTGGAAGTCACTGAAGTAGGTCCCCCTCTACCACAGTGATCTCCACTTGCTTCTAAGTCCTGCCCCAAACGGCTGCCTGCTGCATTGTGGACACAGTAGATCACTCATTTAGCACAATAGCCATTGCAATCACTGAGAAAATAGGGGTTGAAACTTTAGGGTTAATTTACTAAAGGCAAATGTATTGTGCACTGCAAGCACACTTGCTCCATAGCTTAGTAAATGTGGTAAACCTTAAAGCACTTGTTATCCCGACACTTTATATTCCTGATATGTGCCTGCTGTACTATGTACTTGTACAGTATGACAAAGAGTCTTGTTCTCTTTGTATTCCTTCCTTTGTGTAAAATCCTCCGATCCGACCACACTAAGCAGGAGAGCAAACCGCGGTCAGTTCCTGAGCTATGCAGAGAACTTGGTGTACTCTCCTCCAATGATGACTTGTCCTGACACGCCCCCACAGCACAGCCATTCACTGGGAAGCTCAGTGTTCTGCTGCTTCTCCTCCCCCAGCTCTTAACAGAGAGAATGTGATCATTTATAAAAAAAAGGGGAAAAAAAGGTATTTATAATGTTTTTGTTTGTTTTTATATCTATGAAAAAATGTTTTGCCTTTCATTGCTATTTTAAACTGAATGGGTTGTTTTACAAGGTGATCCTTTACAATCACTTTAACTTTGCAAAAAATACGCAATCGCACGCAAGGAAAATAAAAATAAAATGCATTTTTTTGTTTGTACATGATTGAATAATAGAAGCCAGCAAAGCTTCCCCTCATTTCAGAGCTTCCCCTCAGATCTAGAGCAAATGCACTTAAAGTGCCCTTGCAGTGCACAGTATATTCGCCTTTAGTAAATCAACCTAACTGTATTTTCTCAATGAATGCAAAGTGTTCTCTGATTGGACAAGGTGAAGAGGCAGAGCGGTAATGTCACAATTTCCACCTTGCCATTTAGAGAACACTTTGTATTCACTGAGAAAATGCAAAGTGTTTTCTGATTGCCACTAGTGCCTAATGAGGGACCGCCTAAGTTCACTAATCAGCAGGGCAACTGCTTGGCACGGGCCCCAAAAGCTGGTGGCGGTCACTTTAGTAGATGTGCCTTCTACAGTGATTTCTGGTTACTACGGGGATCCCACGGGTAAGGCACATACATACTAACATTGGTCCAAAACTGGAGAGTGCAAAATCTGGTGCAGCTGTGTATGGTAGCCAATTCAGCTTTTTTAATTAAGCTTTGATTTAAAAAAAAAAAAAGCGGATTTGTTTCTATGCAGAGCTGCACCAGACTTTGCCCTCTTCAGTTTTAGTTGCATAGTTACATAGTTGGTAAGGTTAAATAAAGACAATAGTCCATCCAGTTCAACCTGTGTTGGTGTTTGTTCATGTAGATAATCATTTCCCTGTATATTGTGTTCACTAAGATGCACGTCCAAGAGTCTTTTGAAACTTTCAATACTTTCTGTTGACATCACTGATTGTGGAAGAGAGATCCACATCCTTACCGCCCTGGCAGCTTAAGGTTTAACCGCTTCTCCTTCAGTCTCATTGTGTGGCCCCATGTCCTCTTACACTCCCTGGGACAGAATAGTTTCCTACCTGCACTGGGATTACCATTGAGATATTTGTATATCGCTATCATATCTCCTCTCAGGCGTCTCTTATACTGGGAGAATAAATTTAGCGCTTTTAGTCGTTCCTCGTATTTGAGGTCCTTTAGCCCCCTTATTAATTTTGTTGCCCTTCTCTGAACTCTCTTCAGTTCTAGCACATCCTTTCTGAGGACTGGTGACCAGAACTGGACGGAATACTCCAGATGTGGCCGAAACAGAGTTTTATAAAGTGGTAGAATTATCGTTTTATCTCTGGAATAAATCCCATTTTAAATGCATGCTAATAGTCTGCTGGCTTTGCTTGCCGCAGCTTGACAATGCATGCTATTGCTCAGTCTGTCATCTACTAGGACCCCAAATCCTTCTCCATCCTGGAATCCCCCAGAGCTTCTCCCCCTAGTAAGTAACCTATTGTAAGGTTTCTACATCATGCTGTGATGTTATTGCCTTACATTTTTTTGTGTAGTTGGCAAACACTGATATTGAGCTATTTATCCCATACTCTATATCATTTATAAATAAATTAAACAGAATTGGTCCCAGGACAGATCCTTGATGTACCCCACTTACCACTCTAGACCATTCCGAGCACACGTTATTTAACGCCACCTTTTGGATGCACCCCTGTAGCCAGTTTTCTCTCCGAAAGCAAACTTTGTGGAGCTTGTGGAGCACTTTATCAAATGCTTTTGCAAAATCCAGATACACCACATTTACAGGCCTACCTTTGTCTAGGTGGCAACTCACTTCCTCAAAGAAGGTTAACAGGTTGGTTTGGCAAAAATGACCTTATCATAAACACATGTTGATTACTACAAATGATACTGTTTTCATCAGCAAATTCTTGGATATAGTCCCTTATAAACACCTCAAATAGTTTACATACTATCGATGTTAGGATGACAGGTATGTCGTTTTTTTACTATTAGTTCTACATGGACTTTTCGGCAATCAGCTGGTACCATTTATGTCACTACGCTGTCCATAAAGATTAGGAATAGCGGTGTGGTTCATTCTAGCTGAGTTCCTTGAGGACTGTCGGGTGCAAGCCGTCAGGTCCTGGTGATTTGTTTGTGTTAAGGTTTTCTAGTCTTTTCTGGACACCGACTTCTGTAAGCCACAAGGTTACATCTTGTGACGTGTTACTAACAGTACAGTCATAGTTGTTATACCCCTCCTTTTTCTCTGTAAAAACTGAGTAGAAGAAAGCATTTAGTATAGTTGCCTTCTCTTTGTCATCTGTAACGAAGTTCCCCTCTATGGGACCAATGTGCTCTGACCTTGCTTTTTTACTTTTTAATATATTTAAAGAATTTCGTGGGATTTTTAAAAATCTCCTCTTACATGTTTAACTGATGCTCACCAAATAAGGGGTTACACAATATTATGCTGAAACTACTATAATGCAAAGGAAACTATAAGTAGATATAAGATGAATTGCACTTCAGGAATCAATTTATATTGTAATTGGTGGCCTTGGAAGCATCCATTACAAAACCAAACCAGATCTGTCATAAACCTAATAGTGTAAGGTGCTCTAAAACTATGAAAGTCATTCACAGTGATTTATTACCGGTCTGTCAAAGTTTACTAACCAGTAACTAGCATGTGTATGTGTGTTTGCTTGTAAGCAAGTGTAAAAGCTCTCAGCAAGTATAAATAGTCATCTCTCTGAACTGCCATAGCCCATGACAATTTGGTCACGAGCTGGCTACTCACTACTGACAGAATGAATAGATATAGGAGCAATCCCCACTGGGGTCCAAAATTTACTAATTCTCTGAAATAACTCTTGAAATTGAAGCAGTTTTTTTTAAATCATATCTGATGGTACATAGAAAGGTCATGTGTAATAATAAACTACAAAATGACTTGTGTAACAGTTGTATATTTTGTATTAAATATTTTAATAAGTTCTTTAAAGCAATGGTAGTCGACTTTAAGTGCGCCCCCGAAATGTCCAGAGGGCCTCACAAAAGTTTTGCTTTAAGAAAGTTTGTGTTGCATTACTGTGTGGTAAAATGTATGTATTACCATGCATTACTGCAACACACGGTAACCTATGCACCTCTGTGCATGAATTGTGGTTCCATTACTTTTGAATGACACCACAAGTCACTGCTTTGTTTCATTTTTTTAAAGGTTTTTATTTTTACATTTTTGCATTTTGTAACAAAAAGTACAATAATAGAGTACCACAAAGCACAGTGCAATCACTAAAGCTTGCTAGGCTACAAACAACCTATATAATCACTGTACAAAAATATACCAATTTCGTTGCATAGACCAATCATGATACAAAGAAATAGGGAAAAAAAAAAACAACCCAAGGTACCACAAGTCACTGTTACAGCGGCAGGCAACCCAGCCATACTTCAGTGCACCCAAATACACATTCTGGGATATTTAGTGTGCTGCATTAGGTCATGTCCCATTTTGGATGTGCTAGGCTAAAATTAAAGATTGTAATGAAATTGTCCTTGGCATTTCAGTAAATGCAAATGAGATTTTTTTTTGAGAATTTTTCTTTATTATTATATTTTTATATTTATTAATATGCTTTTTTTCTTCATGGGGGTACTAGCAGAGATGTATAGTAACTAAGTAGAACTACTTCACTACTGTACTTAAGTACCGAAAGGCGGTATCTGTACTTTCCTAGAGTAGAATTTTTTTCTCCTACTTCCACTTTTACTTCACTACAATTTTTCGATGGTTTCAATACTTCGACTCCGATATTTTTTTTTTGTGCTGCACAGTTACTCGTTACTAATATAAAAATTACCACTGCCAGAACAGTAGATGGCAGGTTTCATGAAGCTCAAAACATGTGTATTATCAGCGCATACGAAAATAAATGCTACTGTATGTATAAATAAAAGCTGCATTTGAAATAATAAACAATATGATGTTCAAACTTTTGACTTCTTTCTTTAATAACTACATAACACAGTACTTGTACTTTTACTTTCAGTACTTGAGTAGCAATTTTTTTTAAAAAAAACTACTGGTACTTTAACTTTCAGTATTTGAGTAGCAAAATTAAAAAAAAAAACTACTTGCAATACTTAAGTACAAAAAATGTTGAATACTTTAGTACTTCTACTCAAGTCACTTTTTGATCGAGCACTTCCACTTCTACTCAAGTCACTTTTTGATCGAGCACTTGTAATTTTACTCAAGTATGGGTTTTGAGTACTTTATACAACTCTGGGTACTAGATCGGGTCAGTGGAGACCAGATTCAGTCCCCATGCCATTCAGCAGCAACAGATCACTTCTCATGGTAACCTACTGCTGGCTGATTGCAGATTGCCGGCTGATTAAAGCAGGGATCTACTGCTGCAAGGAGACGCTGGACAGATCTACTTTAGCTCTGCCAAAGCCTCCATTCTAACAGGTAGCGTTGTGACGTCACTTCACTTTCAATGAACACACAGTGCATAAGCACCACCTCTTGCCATCACGCTTGGTAACAGAAGCAGAAGCCTTGGTACTGATTGATTCAGCTACCAGGCTTCGTGTTGGAAAATCACTGTCACTGACAGCCAGAGGTTCTAACAAACACTAAAGCGTCAGAGTCACTGTCACTGTCACTCACTGTGCTCCAGACATAATTAGAACACCAAAGCACAGCAGGCCACACACTCACTGCTGGTGGACCACATGTATGTGCAGGCTGTTTGTTTGGCACCAAGGTTTTAAAGGGTATGTAAAGCCAAAACATTTTTTTAGTTTTGGATAGAGTGGAAAATGGTTAAAACCCCTGTTATGCTTTTTTTTTTTTCCTTTCTGTTACATTGTTTAGATTTCTCTTCACTTCCTGTCCTAGAGACACAAAAGAAAGTAAAGTGAACAATTTGGTCTTAGACAGTTGTCACCAGATCAGATTTCCCCATCTATTCCTTTTCCAGTAACACATTTGAAATTTTGCATTTCCAATTACTTTCTGTCTTGGTGACAATAGTCACCAGGAAAAAACAGAGGAGGTGAATCTTTCTAGCAGGTAGAACGACAGCAATAAAATCCTGACAGAGATCCTAACCTCTAGAGCTCCTGTGATCTGGCCTGGTTGAGCCTGGGTGTGTGCCCAGTTGTGGGTAGTGTGCATGTAGGTGGCCCACTTATGAGAGTTACCCTCCCTAAATACTTTCAGGACCGAGAATGAGTTCACTTCCTTCCTGACAGGATATCTTAAATAATTTGGGAAGAGTTAGCTAGTTGGAGTAGGTTGCTGGCCATGGGAAGGAGAGCCATAAGGGGGAGCTGAGACTTTACCTTTTCCATTCTCCTTGAGGGGTTTCCCAGAAAAAGGCTCAGCAACCCTATGGAACTAAAGACTGGGAAGAATCCCTTCCTTTTGAACGGTGTTTGGCCCAAGGTCTAATTGACTGTTGTATACTGCAATTCTTCAGTAAAGATGTTTATCTGCATGCCGCCTCTGTGTGAGTTTTCAGGTAACTCTGTGTGAGTATTTCAGGTAACTGCATGCGGCCTCTGTGTGAGTTTTCCAGGATGCTGGCCCAACTTCTTCCAGGGCTCCAGCCAGGTGGCCACATGGCCACCTGGCTGGAGCCCTGGAAGAAGTTGGGCCAGCATCCTGGCACCTCGGGGAGTGATGGGGTACAGTCGCACAACCCCGAGGTTGGGCAGAGCATCCAGTCACTAGACAAAACCTATGCATCAAGGAAGAGAGTGGAATTAAAGAGCAATGGCGGGTATGTCCAGAAGGTTAGTTGCTTTTATGTTAGGTGTGCTCGGGCTCTCACTGTGGCCACAAATAGGCAGGCCGCCACCCATTAACATGCAAGTGCACACTGGTATGTACTAGGAATATGTGAGTTCACTTTATGATTTTAAAAATTTTTATTAAACAATTTTGGAATTTCGTGATTAGAAGCTCTTTGTCTTTTCTCTAGCCTCTGCCACACTGGTATTCTCTTAGGTTATAGGTTATCTGGATTTGGTACCAGTCAATGGTAAGGGTTATCATCCTCTTGGAGGAATGCATCATGGTCTACATTGATGTTAAGAGTGCTGATTGAACTTTCTATGGCATGGGTGGTCAATCACATATGAGAAGCTGCATTTTAGTTTTCTGTAGGATATTTTGGACTATGCGTTCTTCGAAATAGTTGCTGTATTAGATAAATGTATTAGATGTTATTTGACGTTTAGCACAATTGGAGGAAATTAATTTTATATATTTTACACCATATTAAAGCACCATTGAAATCCATCTTTATTTTAACCAAGTATAAAAATGCAAGTTCCTCCTTTTGTCTTTTTCAGAACTAAGAGCTGAGAGGAAAAACTTTAAGAAAAGGAAAATAACAACAGGTACTTAACATTGCAGATAAATGGAAACAATCAAAGAAAAACACTTGAGGATGTGAAGATGAATTTACCACTCAGGGTTTAACTGCGCTGTTACAAATGTTAGTCCTGGAGTGCTGCCTGACAAGAACCACCAGTTCAAAATTAAAATGGCTGCTAATTAGCTGCTTTATCCCTTCCCGTCTAAAGATAATTGAACATCAAAACTAACAACACAAAAGAGAAGATGCAACAGATCTGAAAAAAGTCATTATTTGGACAAAAACCAAACCTAAAAAGTTAGAAGAACTGCAAAAAAAAATGATCACATTCACAGTATGTAGTGTAAATGATGGGACCCATGCCTGTAGAGAAATTGAAATATTTCATATTGATGTAGAACTGCAGTTCAGATCTCTGTGTGATTCTAAAATATTGCTTCCAATTTTCATTATATAACCAAAAACCCTGGTGGGCATCTGACCATCTCACTTTTTAGACATACAATTTCAAAACCATGGGTAATAATATGGCATTTGCCATACCCCACCAACAACCACCCCCCCCCCTCCCCCTTACCACCCTGCACCCTTGTCGCTAAAACAGTCTACACTCTTACATGAGATTTTGGAATGCCTATGAGAAATTATGCCCATTCATCCGAAAAAGCATTTGTGAGGTCAGCTACTGATGTTGTATGAGAAGACCTGACTCGCAATTGGCATTCAATTTAATCTCTAAAACATACTGTAGGGTTGAGGTCTGGTATTGATGTTGGGTAGGAAGACCTGGCTTGTAATCGATGTTACATTTCTTGGTAAAAACGTTCAGTAGGGTTGAGGTATGAGATATGAGCTCTGTGCAGGCCACTCAAGTTCCTCAACACTAAACTCATCACATCAAGTCTTTATGGAGCTGGCTTTGTACACAGGGGCTACGTCATGCTGCAACAGAAAGGGGCCATCCCTAATCTATTACCACAAGGTTGGTAGTGCACAACTATCTAAATATGCCTTTCCATGCTTTAACATTAATAGTACTACAGTCTACAGTACCCTTCATTGGAAACACCTGAATTCAAAAATGTAAACATGTATTCTCATACTTGTCCATATAGTGAGGTGCATTGGTCAGATGTCTTTAACATTTCCAGGGTTGTTCACATACTATTGGCCATATAGCTTACCTCAGTCATTTGATACATATTTGGGAACTTTTATCCTCAAAAGGATAATCCATTTGATCCATAAAACAAAATAAAACCTTTTACCTGTAACTGTGCAATGCATTATGATGTGGGTTTAGTAGATTTCTTGTGTCTTTAAAAATGTGCTGTACAACTTTTGAAAAGTAAACTTTGTTCTAAAACTAACCATCATATTAAAACATTCTGGCTTTATTAGCTTAACAGAATCTAGGATTAAATAAAAAAGAGCTAATTACTGGTAGAAATGTAAACCAGGTACTTTCATTGAGGTACAGGGCCTTGCGAAAGTATTCGGCCCCCTTGAACTTTGCGACCTTTTGCCACATTTCAGGCTTCAAACATAAAGATATAAAACTGTAATTTTTTGTGAAGAATCAACAACAAGTGGGACACAATCATCAAGTGGAACGAAATTTATTGGATATTTCAAACTTTTTTTAACAAATAAAAAACTGAAAAATTGGGCGTGTAAAATTATTCAGCCCCCTTAAGTTAATACTTTGTAGCGCCACCTTTTGCTGCGATTACAATTGGAAGTCGCTTGGGGTATGTCTCTATCAGTTTTGCACATCGAGAGACTGAAATTTTTGCCCATTCCTCCTTGCAAAACAGCTCGAGCTCAGTGAGGTTGGATGGAGAGCGTTTGTGAACAGCAGTTTTCAGTTCTTTCCACAGATTCTCGATTGGATTCAGGTCTGGACTTTGACTTGGCCATTCTAACACCTGGATATGTTTATTTGTGAACCATTCCATTGTAGATTTTGCTTTATGTTTTGGATCATTGTCTTGTTGGAAGACAAATCTCTGTCCCAGTCTCAGGTCTTTTGCAGACTCCATCAGGTTTTCTTCCAGAATGGTCCTGTATTTGGCTCCATCCATCTTCCCATCAATTTTAACCATCTTCCCTGTCCCTGCTGAAGAAAAGCAGGCCCAAACCATGATGCTGCCACCACCATGTTTGACAGTGGGGATGGTGTGTTCAGGGTGATGAGCTGTGTTGCTTTTACGCCAAACATAACGTTTTGCATTGTTGCCAAAAAGTTTGATTTTGGTTTCATCTGACCAGAGCACCTTCTTCCACATGTTTGGTGTGTCTCCCAGGTGGCTTGTGGCAAACTTTAAACGACACTTTTTATGGATATCTTTAAGAAATGGCTTTCTTCTTGCCACTCTTCCATAAAGGCCAGATTTGTGCAGTATACGACTGATTGTTGTCCAATGGACAGAGTCTCCCACCTCAGCTGTAAATCTCTGCAGTTCATTCAGAGTGATCATGGGCCTCTTGGCTGCATCTCTGATCAGTTTTCTCCTTGTATGAGCTGAAAGTTTAGAGGGACGGCCAGGTCTTCATAGATTTGCAGTGGTCTGATACTCCTTCCATTTCAATATTATCGCTTGCACAGTGCTCCTTGGGATGTTTAAAGCTTGGGAAATCTTTTTGTATGCAAATCCGGCTTTAAACTTCTCCACAACAGTATCTCGGACCTGCCTGGTGTGTTCCTTGTTCTTCATGATGCTCTCTGCGCTTTAAACGGACCTCTGAGACTATCACAGTGCAGGTGCATTTATACGGAGATTTGATTACACACAGGTGTATTATATTTATCATCATTAGTCATTTAGGTCAACATTGGAACATTCAGAGATCCTCACTGAACTTCTGGAGAGAGTTTGCTGCACTGAAAGTAAAGGGGCTGAATAATTTTGCACGCCCAATTTTTCAGTTTTTTATTTGTTAACAAACTTTGAAATATCCAACAAATTTCGTTCCACTTCATGATTGTGTGATCATTTTTTATTTACCCCACACCTATAACAGAAGGTCCATATCTCCCTATGGACATAGGGCTGGTATATACACCATCCAGGACCCTTTGCATTGTTCCTATGACACACTAATTGCATTGAAACCTGGATAGCATTACAACCACAAACATTTATTGAATACACTTTTTTAAATGTATTGATGTGAGTGCATTTATTCAATTTTTACAGAAGGTGAACTATGCCTCTAAAGGACCTAACTATATTGCTTAACAGCTGTAGAGAAAAATTTGGGTCACCAAACTGAATTTGTTGTCTGAAGATGGGGTGCAGCACAGTGCAGC
The DNA here is from genome assembly GCF_965119305.1 of Pelophylax lessonae. Lineage (NCBI taxonomy): Eukaryota > Metazoa > Chordata > Amphibia > Anura > Ranidae > Pelophylax > Pelophylax lessonae. The sequence continues at coordinate 246,195,387 of NC_138775.1, read as the reverse complement.
TGGAATATCACGCCAAGTCTTGGTGCAATGAAAGCACTTGTATTTAAAATACTGGAGAGAACGTTCACAAATAACCCGGTGGGAGAGCAGTCCAACAGGAAACACACACAGTTCCAACAGCATGTACAGAGCAAGATGCAGCCAAACTGACGGTGCCTGTAGAGAGAGGGGAAGAATATGGCCTGGCTGTCTTGTGCCCAACCAGGCAGGTGTCCAGAGAAGTTTTCCCTTTCCTAAACTTTCCACTCTCATCAGGAACCTTTCCCTGCCACTAGATATGTCTCTACCAGGCAGGATACAATTCTCTACTGTACCAATTCATGCCAAACCTGGGAACTATGGCATTAAAAAGGCTCTGCCTGACCCAAGATGGGTGCCAGTGTCACATGGGGCAGCACCAACCAATGGGATAGCTTCCCCATTGACCCTGGAAACCATAGAGGAACCTTGTTCCTCCTGACTTGCTCTTCAAATGGAGTGCGGCTGAGGGAGAGCACCACCAGCAGTGGAGAAAGTGGACTGCACCAGCCAAAAATGCCTGGCAGGGCTTAGTAAATCTTGGGGTTGAATGGACAAATTTTTAAATTATTAAGTAGATTAAACATTTATCAAATATGTATTTTAACTGTACATTTAGCTGTTTGCCAAGGGATCAGCTTGAAATTAAACACGGGTTCACTTTAAAAAGGGTCAACCTAAAACTGATATTTAAGTTATGGGTGAAGATATGGGCGAATATTGGCAGGCTTGCACACCCTCTCAAATCTCTCAGGGACTGTAATAGTGAGATCTCCCTATTAGAGTTCTTTGATCTACTTCCTTCTCCGAAACCCATCTCCTTCTGCTGAATAGAGCAAAGCCTTGCTCTTCCTCCTGTTTTAGTGTAATGTATAAAAATGAAAAATCTAGCACCTAGAATTCCTTTATAATGACCAGATACAGAGATCTCAGTGCCAGAACACTCAAATACGATAAGAATAAAAGATGTTAAAGCTGAACACCCAGCACATATAAAAAAAAAAAAAAAAAAAAACCACACACACACACACAAGAATTTATTTTTAAATGCGACTAACATAAGTACCTGATTTAAAAAAACGGGCCTTTATCCTTGTTTTAATGTTGCTCTTCCCTACCTTTCCCACTCTCTCTGTAACTAAAAAAAAAAAAATTATATATATATATATATATATATATATATATATATATATATATATATTTATTTATTTATTTTTTCCCTACAGTTCAGGTCTGTCATGACCTACCCAGACCGTGCAGGAATGCCGTGGGTCACTTTGAGATCCGTTGCAGCATTTCTGTGCATGCACATGCACCTGCGAATTGCCTCCTGGGATTTCCACATCACTCATCCCAGGAGGCAGGTTGTGGAAACTGGCACATGCACAAAAATGGCATGGATGTCTGCCAGTTTATTGGCAGGGGTCCTCTTTGTGCCTGTACACGTGCTACGGGTCCAGTAGACCTGGCAAAGATCCCTGTGGTGTGTGCACCGGAAGTTAATTATTCCTTGGCCACTTGTAAGCACCTATACTGTGGACTAGAGGAGAGGGGCGCAGCAATAGGAGCCAATCAGGTGTGGTTGTAAATATACTTACGAGACACAGGAAGAGAGAGAGAAAAAGTTAGGTCACCAGTCTTTTAGTGCTCATACACTGTCCAATCTCAGGCTGGGGGGCAGGAAGATGGCCCTGTTGCATTAATTATAGCTGAATTCCAGGTATGATCTTAATTGGATAGTTACATTGGTCCAGCTTGGCACAATGTAAATATGCATATATCATACCCGATGGACCATTGTGGAAACTGACAATCACTGTAGTAATAGGCAGTACTACACTAATCACTGATAACTTGCAGTTTCTGTGCTAAGCAGATGCCCCACAGTGGCCCCCACTACATATAAACCACAGGGGATTGCTTGCTTGGCATCACCACCATTTACAGAAAGCCTTGTATTTTTCCACTGAAAATATTCAGGTCACTTGGCTGGCTAGCTGGCTGGCTGGGTGTGCTGTGTGGCAGGGCTGTATTGAGACTGTATGGGCAGAAATCTAAATGAACAAAACAGCATATATATATATATATATATATATATATATATATATATATATATATATATATATATATATATATATATATATATATCCATACCTTAAAACTCAACTCCAGAATATTAGCAACTCCTTTTCCACCCCTGACCTACACCAACTCTGACTAACATCTGGTATGAAAAACTAAAAAAGAAAAACCTATCCAAATGCCCATTTTAATTACCCAATGCTATGACCACGTGGCGATCCTTTCGGTTCTCTTTTTTCCTGGGGTCCTTCTTCTGGTGTCCACATCACTGCTTGCTTGATATACACACTTCCTATTGGTGGAACCAGCACTTCCAGCAGCCGGTTCCTCTCTAATAGACTGCAGAGGCAGAAGAAGAAATCATGGAGCAGTCAAGGGACCAATGTCCAAGATGGTAACGGGAAGGGGAAAATGTCTGGTTACTAGGGCAGGATATTAGCTTGGCTCCTAAAGGAAACTGTGACTTTAACCCATTAAACTGCAGGATGGCTTTGGAAGAGGTGTTTGCATTCAAGAGGAGTAAAGTACGGTAATTCATGCACAATGCACTGCCCGAAGTTGGGTTTTAACAGCAAATTTTGCAGTTTTACCTGGAGTTTAGCTTTGGAGTAGAACTGCATCAAGAACATGATTTGCTAGTGTTTGATAGAGTAGAGAAGGGCCAGTACTTTGTTAGGTATTTATAGCTGATTGTGTCGCCGTGGGCAGCTATTCAGCCTCACTTTCTCTATGGAGTGCAGTCCTATGGAGAATGTTCTTGATAGCCAGGGACATTGTCATCAGCCTCCAGTGGATTCTCCAAAAGAACATTAAATAATGCAATCTAGAAAGGAGTGGCAGAGAGTTGCAGCAGTACTAAGGTTGTCACCCAGAGATCTTCCCAGCATGTACATAGATTGTAATGGAACTCTGACAGATGATCAAAACGCATCCTATTCTATCCAAGACTAGAAACAAAGTTTTGCTGGAGTTACACTTTTATAGGCAAGTCAACAACTCTATTTACTCTACTTAAACTATTCAGTTATCTATGACTAAAGTATAACTGAAGGCTATTGGCAATTAAGGTTTGACAAAAGAACTGGAATCTGATTGGTTTATATGCAGAGCTGCACCATATTTTGCACTCTCCAGTTTTAGTAGAGTTGCAAATGTCAAGGTTCCCCACTGCTGCACAGCCAGTCACACAGCATTTTCTTCTTGCATCCAGACACAGAAAACAGTCTTTGGGCTTGTTTTTTGTGTTGTTTTATTAGGGGATGATAACTTGGATGGGGTTAGGGATTATGGAAAGCGGAACTTGGCAATAACAACAGAACCAGGGACAACTTCCTCCATATATATATACAGCTACTTTTGATCCTCCTGGATAATATCTTGATCCTTTGTACAGCTCCCCTGGTTTTAACCCCTTTAAGAACTAACAGTCTCTCGTAAGTTCAGCAACAGCCCCTTACAGGCTAGGAACTCTCAGTCCCTTGGAAAAGTAGCACATGTGGAGTGAGCTACTTCCTGCAACACCTTCTGTTTCCCTGTAGACACTAATCCCAGCTCTACTCCTTGCTGAAATGCTAGCCCCCCGATTGCTTCTTCTTCCCCAGTCTTCCTGACTGACACACTGGAGACTCCCCAGGGCAAGACTTAAGCACACCGCTGTCTTCAAGAGAGACCTGCTGCATGTTCAGTCTCTCGCCCTGTCTGTCCCTGCACTGTGCTGGACTCCTCACTGTCTCTCCATGCTCCTGCTGCCTCTTTGGAAAGCTTCCTTCCAAGTGCCTCCTGTGGTAGAATCCTTCCAGGCAGGCCACCCGAGCTCCAGCCTGAGGTAAACCCCCCCCCCTCAGCTGGGGTCCCTTTAACTGTCCCCTGTGGTGGGATCCTTCTAGGCCAGCCACCCTAGCTCCGGCCCCAGGTAAAACTCCTTCCAGGCAGCGGTCCCTCAAGGGCCACCGACAGACTCCCTTAGCACTGCATTCTCCATCTTCCACCCGACTCCCTTCTCAGCATGACCCATGTCTATTTAAGGGCTCCTTAGTCCCATACCAGGCCCACCTCCTGGGGATTGGCTAAGGGCCCCCTAAATATGCAGAATAGCTCCTCCTCACTTCCGCCCACTAGTCCCAAAATGTTCTCCAACTTTCAAGAGCCAGAGGGAGGTGCCAGAGGACTGCCTGTATGAGTCATGCTGACCTAACCTCTAATAACCCTGACCCAGATTTCATAATTTAGGCTTAGCCCTGGGCCAGACTATGGTTTTCCTGTACTACCACTAGCAGCACACTAGAGAGTGCTACATATGCATTGTGTGATTCAGATATAATTAGCTTGACAAGGAGTAAGGTTGCTTGAAACTGCCGCTCTGTCATAGGTGTGCGCAGGGGGTGTGCCAGGTGTGCATAGGCACACCCTAAACACTGCGTGTGGTGGCGATTCCCCCTATTGCCTGGGCTTTCCCTGTGTTGCGCTCCCCTGCAGGGCTGCTGTCTTCCCTCCTCTCCTCTCCTCTCCTCTCCCACTGGCTGCTGTAGGGGATATTTCAAAATGGAGAGTGGGGAAAGGGGCAGGTAAATATGTCATTTACTGGCTCCTTTCTTTTCTAAATGAACACAGTGAGCACACTCACTGTGTTCATTCATAACAGAAGCATAGTGACCTGTGTTTACTATGCTTCTGTTTGTGAATGAACAGGAAGCCGCCTGCACAGAGCACTTCCCATTCATTCACTGTCCAGTGCAGCTGAGGCTGCTGAGACATGCATATGTGTTTGAGCTTTGGGGTCAGGGCCATCTTTATTATTGTTTGGACCCTAGGCAAACATTTTCTTGGGCCCTCCCAAATCCACTTATCAACTATTTGTGGGCAGGGCAGGCTCAAGGGGAAGCTGCCTTGGGCCCCACAACAATGACTGGGCCCAGGGCAGCTGGCCCTTTTGCCCTGTGGTAAAGACGGCCCTGTTCTGGGTGCACACCCTAATGCAATAGGCTGCGCACACCTATGCGCTCTGTTTCCTATTTTTATTGCAGGAAATTAATTACTGAAATGTGCTGCAACCCCATGTGTGGATTACTATAAAAAAGGAGACTAAAGAGGCACAGGTGCTGCATCCTTTTGATAATATCCATCTATTCACAGGGAAAATATACACTAATACCTAGTTAAAACTAGTTTAAAAGTGTATAACGCTAATATATATATATATATATATATATATATATATATATATATATATATATATATACACACATACACACACACACACACTATATTGTCAAAAGTTTTGGTACGCCTGCCTTTACACGCACATGAACTTTAGTGGCATCCCAGTCTTAGTCCATAGGGTTCAATATTGGCCTACCCTTTACAGCTATAACAACTCTTCAAAAGTACATTTGTTAGGTCAGGCACTGATGTTGGACGAGAAGGCCTGTCTCGAAGTATGCACTCTAATTTATCCCAAAGTTGTTCTATCTGGTTGAGTTTAGGACTCTGTGCAGGCCAGTCAATTTCCTCCACCCCAAACTCGCTCATCCATGTCTTTGTGGAACTTGCTTTGTGCACTGGTGCGCAGTCATGTTGGAACAGGAAGGGGCCATCCCCAAACTGTTCCTACAAAGTTGGGAGCATGATATTGTCCAAAATGTCTTGGTATGCTGACGCCTTGGGAGTTCCCTTCACTGGAACTAAGGGGCCAAGCCCAACCCCTGAAAAACGACCCCACACCATAATCCCCCCTCCACTAAATGATTTGGACCAGTGCTCAAAGCAAGGTCCATAAAGACATGGATGAGCGAGTTTGGGTTGGAGGAACTTGACTGGCCTGCACCTCAATCCGATAGAACAACTTTGTGATGAATTTGAGCGCAGACTGCAAGCCAGGCCATCTCGTTCAACATTAGTGCCTGACCTCACAAATCCGTTTCTGGAAGAATGGTCAAACATTCCCATAGACACACTCCTAAACCTTGTGGACAGCCTTCCCAGAAGAGTTGAAGCTGTTATAGCTGCAAAGGGTGGGCCAACTCAATATTGAACCTTATGGACTAAGACTGGGATGCCATTAAAGTTCATGTATGTGTAAAGGCAGGCGTCCCAATACTTTGGACAATATAGTGTACATATTGTTGCAGGTCGAGCCCGTGCCACTATTTTTTTTTTTTTTTGAAAATCTTTTTATTATTTGTAGCATAAACAACAACACACAAACAGTTGGTGCAAAAGAGTCAGCAACAGCCCGCTACCGGCGACCGGCAGCAGGGATAACAATCCGGAACTTGGGGTGCCCACGCAGGGGCGGAGCAATAAGACATCGAGATATGAGCACATATCAGTAGACCATATCAGTCACAGACAACAATCGGGGCGGCAGCCCATCCAATACCAAGATGTGTCTAGATGACCCCCGGACCCCCCCCTCCCAGACACTCTGCAAGCAGCTGTACCGAAGAGTCCGCCAGCCACCTGGCCCAGACTCTGTCATGTTTCTTGGGGCATCCCCTATGAAAGTAGGTGTCTTTGTATAACGGTATCACCGAGTCCACCAGTGCTCTCCATCGCTGCAGCGAGGGGGGGGACCGCTGTCTCCAGTGGAGGGCAACATTCTTCCTAGCGAAAAATAAGAGGAGACCCATGAGGGTGCGGTCCGCCACCCTAGGCAGCAGATCATCCAGGAGACCCAATAGAGCTATTTTAGGCGAGGGGTCGAGCGAAACCTGCAGAACCCCATTCGCAACCGCAAATATGCGCGACCAATAGTCCGCCAGACCCGGGCATGTCCAGAAGATGTGTATAAAGTCCCCGGGAGCGTGGCCGCACCGCCAGCACTCCGGGGAGTGGGAACCATGCATCATGTGAAGGCGGTGAGGGGTGATGTATGCTCTGTGGGCAATTTTATATTGGACCATGCGGTCCCTGATGGAGATCAGTATCTTAAAGGGGGAATCCCACATCTGGCGCCAGTCCTCCTCGTCCATGTCCGGAATGTCCCGCGTCCAGCGGGCCCGAAGGCCCGAGAGCTCTGGAGAGGACACCCGAAGGAGATGGGCATGCAGGATGGAGGCGGCACGGTCGGCGCAGTCATAACGGAGGACTCTCTCCAGGTCCGACAGCACCGCCCCCCCCCCCCCCCCCCCGGGCGGGAACTGAGCTCCGAAGGCATGGGACAACTGCAGGTAACGGAACAGATACGATGGCGGTATCCCATGAGAGTCAATGAGGCCCTGGAATGTGGGAAGGGAGAGGTCCGCGGACAGATCCGAGATCCTCTTGATTCCAAATTTAGTCCAGGCCACCGGGTCCGGGATATTATATAGGTGTGGCAGGGCAGGATTAATCCACAGTGGTGCATTGGGGGAGACCGCGGTGCTCGGGTACACTTCTAACGCCAGACCTTGGCGCCAGGCCTTGATCGTCGTCCTCATGGAAGAGGTCAAGGCGTATGGAGCCTTGGGGCCCCTAAATAACAAATGCGACAATGCCTCTACGGACCCCAGCACCGCCGCCTCCGTCACCACTGCGGAGTTGAAAGCATCTGGAGATAGCCACCACACCGCGGTGACCAGTTGGGAAGCCAAAAAGTACTTATGACAATCTGGGAAGGCCAGGCCCCCTTGAGACTGGGGTCTCATCAGCGTGGAGAACCTGTAACGGGGGGGGCGGGAGCCCCATAGAAAGGAGGAAAAAATCTTGTTCAAATTGGTAAAGAAAGACTTGGGGATCCACTGGGGCGAGTGTCGGAAGAGGTAGGTCAATTTGGGGAGGATCTTCATTTTTACTAGGTTTACGCGGCCCAGTAGGGAAAGGGGGAGGTTCTCCCATGCCTTCAGCTTGGCCCGAATGTCCCGCACCACCGGATCCAGATTGAGGGAAATGAACTCCGTAGGATCTTTGGACACCCGCACACCCAAGTACATGAAATTCTCGACCCACTGAAGCGAGAGATCCGACGGGGCGCCACTCCTGGCCTCCCCGTCGATCGCGAGCAACTGGGATTTCGACCAATTCACCCTCAGTCCCGTCACTTTGGAGAAATCATCCAATATAGTAAGCGCCCCCCTAAGCGAGGGACCCGCATCCTGCAAAAACAGGAGGAGGTCATCCGCGTACAGCGCCACCCTCTCCTCCAGCCATGCCACCCGAAGCCCCCGAACCTCCGGTGAGGTCCGGAGCGCCTCGGCCAGTGGCTCCATAGCTATAGCAAAAAGGGCCGGAGAGAGAGGGCAGCCCTGCCTCGTGCCTCTGGATAGCGGGAATGAGGGGGATAGCCTACCCCCCAATCGAATGGCCGCCACCGGAGAACCATAGATAGTCCGTAGCCACTCGATGAACAAGAGAGGGAACCCCATGCGCCTGAGGACCTCCCATAGAAAGGGCCATTCCACAGAATCGAAAGCCTTCTCTATGTCTAGAGAGGCGACCACCCTCGTACCGGAGTTCAGATGCTGCATTTGTAAATTGGTGAAGAGCCTACGCAGGTTGACATCGGTGGACCTGTGGGCCATAAACCCGGTCTGGTCCTGATCTATCACGGAGGGGAGGACGGGGCGAAGTCTGGAGGCAAGTATTTTCGTAAGAATTTTGAGGTCGTTGTTAAGGAGTGCTATCGGTCGGTACGAGGCACACAGTTTAGGGTCTTTCGGAGGTTTGTGAATCAGGATAACGTGTGCCTCCGCCATAGAGGGTGGTAGCGAACCCATCGCCAGGCAGTCGTTATACAGCGCCGCCAGGAGAGGGGCCAGGACACCAGAGTGAGTTTTGTAAAATTCGATGGGTAACCCATCCGGGCCGGGAGCCCTGCCTCCAGGGATAGAACGAATGACAACCTCCACCTCCTCCTCAGTGACCGGCCGAACCAGACCAGCGCGCTCAGAATCCGACAACCAGCCCAGGGCCACCGGGTCAAGTAGCCGCTGCAGGACCTCCGGCCGGAGATCCGTGGGAAGAGTAGTGGCATATAATTTGGAATAGAAGGCACAGAACGCCCCCAAGATCTCCGCCGGGGACGTGACAGCCTCCCCAGTAGGGGAAGTGAGCTCCGGTACCAGGGTGAGGGGGGCATCATGGTGAGACATCACCGCCAACAACTTCCCGTTCCGGTCCCCATGTTCAAAAAACCTCTGCCTGGATTGGTACATGGACAATCGGGTAACCTCAGACAGGTGGAGATGCAAATCTCGCTTGGCCGACTGCATCCCCTCAAAGTGGACGGCCGAGGGGTCCCGGGCGTAACAGCCCGAAGCCTCCTCAACCGCCGCCTCCAGGGCAGACACCGCTGCCGCCTGCTGCACCTTAACAGCTTTAATAGCCGAAATATAATGGCCTCTGGTGACCGCCTTAAAGGCATCCCACACCACCCCGGGAGAGGATGTACCCGCATTAATTTCCCAGAATTCCCGAATCACGGGCGGGGTCTGGGCCACTATCTCAGGTTGGTCTATCCACTGAGCCCCGAGTCGCCACATGGAGCTACTACGGTCCCACCCCGCCCTGAGGACAACCTGCAGGGGACTATGGTCCGACAAGCCGCTGGGAAGGTACGAAACGTCCTCCACATCAGTCAGCATGGACGGGTTAGCGAAACCATAGTCTATCCTGGAGGATGTCTTATGGGAAGCAGAGAAGCAGGAATACACCTTCTCCTGTGGGTTTCTCCAACGCCAAATCTCTTGTAGCCCAGCGGCCTCGGACCAGTGGAGTAAGTCCCCAGAGAAGGACTTGGGAGGCGTGGGTCTATCCAGGTCCGGGGAGAGAATGGCATTGAAGTCCCCCAGGAGAAGCAGTTTGGCCGGACAATAAGCGGAAATCTTCTCCAGGACCGTGTACAAGACCTCAGCCCTAAACGGCGGGGGCACGTAGACACCCGCCACCACATACCTCTGCTGCCACAAGGAGAGCACCAGTATAACATATCTACCAGAGGGGTCAGTGTGTACCGCCTCCACCACAACGGGCAGGGACCGTCCTATCAAAATGGATACGCCCCTGGCATATGTGGAATAGGAGGCATGGAAGGCCCGCTGCACCCATGGTTTTTTCAGAGACAGAAGCTTACTGCCCACCAGGTGAGTTTCCTGCAGGATCAGTATAGAGGGACTGTAACGCTGTATATATTGGAAGAGCAGAGCCCGCTTGAATTTGGAATTTAGACCCCGCACATTCCAGGATAGCACCGAGAAGGTAGGAGATTTACGTGATGCCATCATGGAAGGTTATAAAAATAGACACCCCAGAAGAAGCATATGTGGTCACAGTCACCTGGGGAGCAGCAAGGCTGAGCAAACCCATGCACCAAACACAAACATGTACAAACAGTGTAGGCTCCCCAACGGGGAGAGCACAATATCCCCAACAGAGAAGTCTTACCCTACCGTACCCCGGCATCCCCATCAACCGGAAGGGGGAGACCAGGGCCAGTTTTGTCCCAAAACTTGAAAAAAGGAGCACGAGCAGGCGCCAGCCGTACAACCAGCTGGGCCTATCGTGGGAGCGAGTCTCGTGGCGTGAACTCCGCCAGGGCACCAGAGGGGCCCCCGCCGCGACCAGTCACTCCGCAGCGAGGGACTCCCAGACGCCCCCAAGAATAAAAAAAAAAAAAAAAAAAAAAAAAGGACAGGAAAAAAGGAACCAACCAAAAAGAATAAGAACAAAAAACAATGTAGGGTCCACAGTGGTCCGACCAACTACTGGCAGTCCGTTGCACAGAGCGGGAGCAGAAGTGAAGAAGGAGAAAAAAACAAAAAAGAAAATTCTGCAGAGCCACAGTCCACCCGAGCTCCGTGGTAAATCAGCAATGGCACAAGGGCTAAACAAGGATACCCATGCGTTCGTCGCCCATAGGCGAGCAGGGGCAAGGTCTTACGGTCCAGGAGGGACAATCCAGGGAAAAAGAAGGGGAGGGCAATTAAGGGAAGAACAAGGAAACACAGGAGTCAGCTCAGGAATCATCCTACCACCGTCAGGACATCGTATGACCGAGAGGACCCAAGGACGAAGCACCGATCAGGCAGCAGCACCCAGAGCAGCAATCCAGTCACTGGCATCCAGAGGGGTCTCAAAGAAGCGCACAGAACCCTGATGGGCCACCCGCAAACGGCTGGGGTACAGCATACTGTACTCGATGTTCTTCTCCCGCAGGCGACGTCTCACATCATTAAAGGATCGGCGGCGTCTCTGTACCTCAGCGGAAAAATCCGGGAACAGCATCACTTTAGTGTTTTCATAGGGCAATTCCGCCATTTTCCTAGCCGCAGCCAGGATCATATCCCGATCTCGATAGTTCAGCAGCCTGACCAGGAACGGCCTAGGAGGGGCACCGGAGGGCCGCCTGCCCGTGGGCACCCGATGGGCCCGTTCGACCACGTAAGTGGCGGGAAGGTTATCCAGGTGCAAGAGGGACTTAAAGAAGGTCTCCGCAAACGTTTCAGGGTGATCCCCCTCCGCACCCTCCGGCAGGCCCACCACTCGCACGTTATTGCGGCGCTGCCTGTTCTCAGCATCGTCCATCTTGGATGTAAGTGTGGCAACCAGGGATTGTAGTTCAGAGATCTGAGCCGAGTGTGAGCCCTGGCGATCCTCCACCTCTCCAATCCTCTCCTCCGCTTCAGACAGCCTGCCCCGAATCTTATCTAGGTCGTGGCGGATTAGTGCACATTCTGACGCCACGCCATCTATCCGGATCATGAGGGACGCCTTACTATCCTCAATGGCGGCCAGGATGGGAGCCGTGATGGCCGCTGCCTCCACCGATGCCTCGGCAGCAGCCAGGGAGCACTTATCCGGAGTACGCGAGCCCTGGGGAGAAGACATCCCCGCCGATGCTCCGGAGCCGCGGCCCGCCCGAGCGCCGTCCGTGATAGGCAAGATGGCGCCGGGAGCACACGTGACATGCCCCCGGCCCGAGCGCTGAGGCTTCGGATCCTTGGGTACCTTTCCCTTGGGCTTGGTTGACATCGCGCCCGGATCGGGAGGATGCAGGGAGGAACCGCAATCCAGTCAGCCGGGTCTCAGGGACAGGATCGCCTTGTAAGTGAAGGATGAAGTCGGATGGACACGGAGCTCTGCAGCCGCACGTCTTGTCCCGCTCACATCCCGGCCACGCCCTCCCGTGCCACTATTTTAAATGGTGGTCTTGGCCAGGTTTTTCAGGAAACAGCCACAGTAATGATGCAGCTGTGTACTGAGTTTATATATATATATATATATATCATTTTATTTTTTTTTGCTTTTACTTTGGGGGGGGGGGGGGGGGAAAGCTATTTTGTTTCTTTTGTAGTAAGTACTACAATAATAACCGAAAATATGTCCTCATTGTAAATACTCTTTCCTTTTATACAGAAACCATTTTCATCGTCATGTGAGCTAAACCAGCCCGATATCTACTTTCTACAAAAAAAAATATGTACTTTTCTCTCAATTTCCAATATCTCCAGCTATTTCATGCGGTATAAAACGCCTCCCTTTCTCTCTCTGGATTCAGCTTTAGCTTGGGTGACATTGTTAAAGTTTTTCCGAGGGCAGAAAAAACATGTCAAGATATAGAGAGCATAAGGTTTCACCTTGTCAGAATGTTTGGCGTACAACAGACTTAAAAAACAAACAAAAGCACCTTTTGCCATTTATATGGAGAGATCTTACAATTGTTTTCCAACGAATACAGTGAGCTGGCTTGTAATGTCAGGGCTGATGAAGAACGCTGTCTGGAAAAAAAGACATTGTTTACTGCTTGGTGCTATTAAAGAAGAACTCCGGTCGAAAGGAGAACTTTTTTTTTTACAGTTTCTGTTACAGGTGCTGTTTGTATTTCAAAAGATAACCCATTATTGGGCAGCCCAACACGGAAATATATGCATGTATTAAAAATTTTGCGGATACCCACTCCCCCTCTACTATGTTTTCTTTTTTTTCCCATTGTTTCATGATCTCATGTCTATGTATACTGTACTATGTTCAATTGCATGTTAAAAACTCAATAAAAATCTATTGCAACTAAAAATTTTGAGGATAAACAACTTTTTTGGCCTTTTAGTCCCCGTTTACACTGGGGCGACCTGTGAGGCGACCTGGTCGCCTCACAGGTCGCCGTAGGTCGCCTTCCATAGGGAAGCTGCGGACCCGTTCTAATAGGAGCGACACAAGTCGCTCCGACTTAGAAAAAGGGTCCGGAGCTTCTTTGGGGCGACCCGGAGTGACCGCCATAGACTTCAATGTTATGAAGTCCGTGCCGGCCGCTCCGAGGTCGCGGCGCGCTGCTCGCACCGCGACCTCGGAGGTCGCCCCTGGAAGTCGGATCGCCCCAGTGTGAACGGGGCCTTAAGGACCTGACTGCTTAAAGTGATTGTAAACGATCACCTTGTAAAACAACCTGTTCAGTTTAAAATGGAAATAAAAGGCAAAACATTTTTGTATAGATATATAAAAAATAAAATAAAACAACAAAAAAAACATCATAAATTCCTTTTTAAAAATTGATCACATTTATCACATTCCCTTTGTTCTCAGCTGCATAAGAGTTGGGGGGGGGGGGAGAAGAAGCAGCAGTAAACTGAGCTTTCCAGTGAATGGCTGTGCAGTGGGGGCGTGTCAATACAAGTCTGATCATTGGAGGAGAGCACACTGAGTTCCCAGCACAGCTAGAGGACTGACCACGCTGTGCTCTCCTGCTTAATGTGGTCAGTTTTTATTAGGAAAGCAAGGGGACTGGCAGGAACACCAGGGATTTCACACAAAGGAAGCAATACAAAGAGAACAGGATACTTTCTCATACAAGTACATGCTACAACAGGCAGTGCTGTATCTTGGCCTAGGCCAACAAGGCCCAGGCCTAGGGCAGCACTTTGCAGGGGGGCAGCAAAAAAAGCTGGTGGGGCTGAACTGATATGCTGCACTGAAGGGCACTAATAGACTACACTGATGGCCACTGATAAGGCAGGACTGATAGGGCTGCACTGATAAGGGCTGCACTGATAAGGCTGCACTGATGGGCACTGATATTATGCACTGATAGGCTGCATTAATGGGCACAGAGAGGCTGCACTGGTGGCCACTGATGGGGTTGTACTGATGGCCACTGATGAGGAGGCACTGATATGCTGCACTGATGGGCAGTAATGAGGCTGCACTGTTTAGCACTGATAAGGCTGCACTGATGGGCACTGATGAAGCTGAACTTATGGGAACTGATGAGGCTGCACTGATGGGCACTGATGAAGCTGAACTTATGGGAACTGATGAGGCTGCACTGATGGGCACTGATGAAACTGAACTTATGGGAACTGATGAGGCTGCACTGATGGGCACTGATGAAGCTGAACTTATGGGAACTGATGAGGCTGCACTGATGGGCAATGATAGACTGTGATTGTGGTCTGTGGTTTACAGATGACAGAGCGGGTCATAAACAGGAAAGGGTGTGGCCTTTACAGGAAGGGGTGGGTCATTTTTGAATTAAGGGTGCCCAAGTTTAGTCAGGCCTAGGGCAGCACAAAACCTAAATATACCAATGACAACAGACACATGTGAATATAGGAATATGAAGTGTTGGGGCAACAAACGCTTTAACTTCTGCAAAGTTCCTCTTAGACCCCCAGTGTGAGTACAGGAAATAAAACAGCCCAGGAATGAAGAAGACTAAAGTGGGGTACACACTATAGGAAAATCAGGCAAACGACTGGCTGGTTTTCCTCGATGTTTCACAGCTAGTCATAATCAAGGATAGAAATAATGTGCGGAAATTCCCATACGGCAAAAGCTTCTTTTTTTTTGTTTGTTTGTTTCTGATCATGCGCAGCCTTTCGTATCTGATATTTCTTGCACGAAAATCATACAAAAACAGTACACATTAGACGAAAATCATTCATTCTGTTCACGTATGAGAACAATTTTGAAGTTCCTCTGGAAATTTGCGTTTGCAAAGTCGGAATCGGATGTCAAAAGTAATGTACACGCTATATGAAAATCGAACGAATGTTCCTCATATGAAATTGTTCTTCCAATTTTCTCATAGTGTGTATGAGGCTTAAAGCATAACTCCACTTTTTTTGAGAAAAAACATTCCCCTCTGGGTGATCTCTGTACATTTAAAGGATTTTAACAAACTTTGTTGCAGATTCCTACCCCCAGCAGCAGCGGCGGCTTCCCCTGCGTCTCCTCCCTCCTCCTTCTTGGCCAATATCATGGCCTCTCCTTTCGGCCAATCGGGAAACGGGTCTCAGGACCTGCTTCCTGATGGGCTATGAGGAGGATCTGTGTGATATTCATTCGCTATTGTCACACAACTGGGTGGGCCTCTGGCTCTAATCACATGCTTCAAAAAAAAAAACCCCATTGGAACCCATGCGTCCGGCGCCCCGCATGTAGATTAGGGGGCCGGACGCATGGATAACGGGGGGCAGCGCCCCTGCGCCCTCAATGCACCAGCACAACTGGTAGCAATTCTTAAAGGGAAACTCTAACACCCTACATGCGGAGCTGAATGAATTTACATCACGACCCTTGGATGACATGAGGCTGACTCTCGTAATGGCAGCGCCATAGAAAGAAATGCAGATGAGGTTTTCCATCCCTTAGGCAGAGAAGAGTTGCCTAAGCAGATGGCACACTATTCTACAGGTTAGCGAGAACCTGCCCAGTCTACCCTAAACACTTCAAATACTTACATTTGCTCATTACTGCAATGAGCAAATTTACCACAATACCTGCACACATCTAAGCAGGGCTTTTTTTCTCAGAATAGGTGCAGGTATTCTCCCTTTTTGAATAACCCCTTGTCTCTGCCTCATACCCACCTCTGAACACCATCTCTTGGTTCCACCCCTTACCTAGAGAATACAGAACCAGGTATAATTTTTGGTGCTAAGTAGTTTGTTTGGAATTTGCTAATCAAAGGCAGTAAAATAGGTCTCCTGCAGCCAGCAATAATAGACCCCCTCAGCAAAAATAGACCCCCTCAGCAACAATAGATTTCATCTAGCAACAACAGATTTACCTAGCCGCAACAGATCAATCCCAGCAACTATAGATCCCCATAGCAACAATAGATCCACTCAGCAACAATATATCTCCCCAGCAATAATAGATCCCTCCCAGCAACAATATATTCCCCAGCAATAATATATCCCCCAGCAACAATAGGTCCCTCCACAGCTAAATACCCCCAGCAACAATAAATCCCCACAGCAACAATAGAATCCCCAGGCAACAATAGATCCCCACAGCAACTATAGATTCCAACAGCAACAATATATCCACTGAGCAACAATACATTTCCCCAGAAAATAAGAAATAGATTTTTCCCAGCAACAATAGATTCCTCCCAACAACAATAGATCCCTCCCAGCAACAATAAATCCCGCATAGCAGAATATCCCCAGCAACAATAGATTCACCCCAGAAACAATAGATCTCCATGTATCCAGCATCAATAGACTCTCCAGCAGCCAGCAACAATAGCCCCCCCCCCCCCTCAGCAGTAGATCTCTCCGATCAACAGTTGAATCCCCAGAAACAATAGATCTCCCAAACCAACAGCAACAGATCTCCCCAGCAATGATAGATCCCCAGTGACAATAGAGGCCCCAGCATCCCTCCAGCGACCCTTTAGCATCCCTTGGCATAATATACATTCAGTGCTGGAGGTGCCTGGAACTGCGTTCCCCTGCGTTCCCGCTGAAAAAAAAGCCCTGCATCTAAGGGATCCTGGCCATGCAATCATACACCCCTGGAACTGAACATGCATCTATAAAGAGTCTCCCATCCAGTTTAATGACCCATGGACTACCTGTAAAACCAAAGTAGGTAGTTATTTTTAAAAATAAAGACATTAATGTAGATAACCTGGGAGAACAGAGCTTCAAAAAACGGAGGTTTTACTCGCTTAGGAATTGTATGACATTGAAAGCAGATCCATGCCATGTGTGATATGCCATAATGACCCCTCCTGACCTACAAGAAATATATGCTTTTGAAAGGCTTGTTACTTTACTGAGGCTCACACATTTCAAGAACCTGGTTGATATCTGACCTTAACTATGGGGATTTATCACCCAATCTGGTTAGCAAGATGGCTGCCGCACGCTGCATGGGGATTTATGAAATGAGAAAAGTAAAGTATCTGAGTGGGTGGCTGGAAAGCAGACAATAGTGCGGGATAATCCCGGAGATCGCAGATCTGTTGTGCGAGAACACAGCTCACAGTAAACAGAAGGATAATCAAACACAACCCAGAGGCCTTCGGGGCTTAGAAAATGCTTACAAAGCTTCAAGAACGAAATGAATCATTTTTGAGAACAAATACAGTAACATCAAGTGAAAACAGCCAGGATGTATTGCACATCCATCTGTTTCCCTGTGTGTTATGGTAATGCAAAAGAATGGAAAGTGGAAAGACAACATGCTTGCTAATAATGTCCACCAAAAAATGAGTGAAACTTGGGAACTGCCAATCACAACTGAAATAGTTGACTTTTATATAATACACCCAGTTCAAATATGGTAAGCAGTAAACAATGACAATTGCTGGAATGGAGCTCCATACAATGGACTGACCCAAGCAGTGCCCTCTTCTTGACATCCATGGACTCGCTTCACTGGAAAGCAAAGATGGAATCGATTGTGTGATCATCCATTAATGACAATCAAAAAAGAAATACAGAAAATTCCAATGTTGACCTTCCTATAAAAATACTAATTGCATTGATGTCAAATTGACTCCCTGGCTTTGATACTTTCCAAACCAGAAACCAAGAACAAGCATACAGAAAGTGAGGTCAAATGGATCTATGAATCTGCCTACTGTCTGCTGGTAATCACCAGAGTTGTATAAAGTACTCGAAACCCATATTTGAGTAAAAGTACAAGTGCTCGATCAAAAAGTGACTTGAGTAGAAGTACTAAAGTATTCAACATTTTTTGTACTTAAGTATTGCAAGCAGTTTTTTTTTAAATTTTGCTACTCAAGTACTGAAAGTAAAAGTACCAGTAGTTTTGAAAAAAAAATTGCTACTCAAGTACTGAAAGTAAAAGTACAAGTACTGTGTTATGTAGTTATTAAAGAAAGAAGTCAAAAGTTTGAACATCATATTGTTTTTTATTATTTCAAATGCAGCTTTTATTTATACATACAGTAGCATTTATTTTCGAATGCGCTGATAATACACATGTTTTGAGCTTCATGAAACCTGCCATCTACTGTTCTGGCAGTGATAATTTTTATAATAGTAACGAGTAACTATGCAGCACAAAAAAAAAAAATATTGGAGTAGAAGTATTGAAATCATCGAAAAAATGTATTGAAGTAAAAGTGGAAGTAGGAGAAAAAAATTCTACTCTAGGAAAGTACAGATACCGCCTTTCAGTACTTAAGTACAGTAGTGAAGTAGTTCTACTTAGTTACTATACATCACTGGTAATCACAGAAGAAGCAGACCTGATGGGGACTAGTGTCTCTGAATCCCCATCAGGCTCCATCTACCCATTTGCAAAACGTATCAGCTACTGCACTGTTTGTGTGGCAGGTTCAGCGGTGGGTGGGTGTTTTTGCTGAGCTGAGAATGGAGTGTCCATAAGGAAAATCGGACCTCAGTGTACCTCCATGCGACAAATGGCAGCGCTTGCCCCAATTTTAAGTGAGCACTAACATTTGTGGTGTGGAGGATACTCTTTATGAATTCACCAGACGTTTGGAAAGATTTTGCACAGTTCCCGTTAGTTAAGGAAAATCTTCCCAGTGATTATAGAGTAGGGATTTTAATTCTTCATCGTGTTGTCCAAAGGGAAAAAAAGATTTTGGATGTAGTTGGCTATGCCAGCATAACCTCCATTGAGTCCAATGAACACTATACCTGGTTAGCACAAAGTTTCTATTCACTACAGTAATGAGGGACTTGGGAAAGGGGCCACACCCTGAAACATGTTTTTTAGGTTGCCAGTGTCATCTACTCCTCTTCCTGGTGCCCCCAGTCATGTCCACAAATCCCAGCCGATGACTTCTAGTTCCTGGTGACATCCCTTCTAGTGATGCGCATCCTTGCACCTGCTGGCGACCATCCTTGAGCGGGGATACTTGTGTTTTTCCCCACCTACTCCACTGAGAATCAGCACATCAGATGCCTTAGAACATTTCTAGCTCCTTCTTTGTCATCATTGGAACAGTGCCATTTCCCACTGCTTCATTGTTGGCTGTGGACACCGTGCAACATGTAAGATACTATTACCATGGAATGTTTTTCTTGGTCTTATTTAAATTAGTAAACTTGTTTTACCCTGACTTGTGTGAATGACAGATACACACACCTGAACTATCCTTACACATGGATTATTAAGAGCCCATTACTTATTGTTACTATTTTGGGGAGCCCATATGAGCACTTTGTGTTTATTGACCACAGTAAGGGAGTGCAGGTGTAATCCAAATCACTTCTATAAACCTGCAGACCCTACATCAGACTCAGGAAAAGATCAAGGAGATCTGGTCAAAGGGAGGGAAGATGTTTTTAGTGTTTCTAAAGTGTGCTCCTCCTAGGTCAGGAGTATTTTAATTAAAATGTAAGGGGGTCAGGTCAGTAAAAAATTTTGTCGGCAGAAGTCCAAATCTCACGTTTCTGCTATTACTCAAAGCCTAGTGTATATGTAGTCATTTTATGGCGATCAAAAATAAGCAATGGACAATTTCATAGCGTTTCAATACAATTTATTGTCAGTTTTCAGAGTGACATCAGGTTACACCATCACAGTGCCCCCTTAGATCAGGTGTTCCCTCAGAGTGCCACCTTACATCAGGTGTCCCCATCACAATGCCCTCTTACATCAGGTGTCCCCATCATGATGCCCCCTTACATCAGATGTCCCCATCAGAGTGCCAGGCAGGACAGGAGGCAGAGCAGGCTGCAGGCCTTCCATCCTTCTATGATGCTGCAGCAGAGCATGCATATAACCCAACCCTAACCTTAACCCTAAGGATGTTTGCATTTCTAACAACCAATCACTGCAGAGGAGGGTCGTGGGGGAATCCAAGCTGGAGACTTACTGGACGTTTGAAAAGTACTGTCGCTGGGCCCAGGTCCGGACCACGATCCGCTATTTTGTGGTGCCTGTTCTAGGACATAAATTGACTCTACAATATAGAGTCAATCTATGCCCTTGAGGAATATAATGGTAGATGGTGACCCCAACATGTATTTGAATGTGAGACCTACTGTATATTGCTCCCCAAAAAAGCCATTTCCCTCATTTATCCTAGATGCTGTTAAACTTGTAGGAAATGGGCCTGTAGCACCTCCCCACGTTTGACCTGCTCAGTAGACAATGAATGGGCATCATCCTGCTGCGGCACATTGTCCAATGAACAGACAGATAGCACAGAAAGCTATACAGTGTGGCAGAAGCATGTAAATTAGAAAACTGGGTGAAAAGAATCTGAAATATTTTGTGGTAAAACAATTCCCATGTACACATATGCATAGTTCCCAACTGCCCCTGATTTCGAGGGACTATCCCTGATTTGGAACAAAGTCCCTCTGTCCTTGTCATTTGTCCCTCATTTTGGTTTGATCTGTATAATTGTATATAAAATATACTATTTATCTTTTAAAAAGTGTTTCCCAGTGCTAATCTTTTCATCCAATTTCTAAATTGCTGCATTTGTAAATGTAAAAGCCAATAAAAAAGGAATAGTAGTAGTTAAAGAGGTTGTAAACCCTACCTATAGACTTTTGCCTATAGGTAAGCCTATAATAAGGCTTACCTATAGGTACTGTAAATATCTCCTAAACTTGCAACGTTTAGGAGTTATTTACTTTTCATGCAGCCGATGACGTCACCGCGGATGCGCTCTGCAGGAACGGCCACCGGTGCGGTTCCTTCAGAGCCCTGCGCCATAAACGGCAGCTCCCGCGCGCATGCAATCAGATGGCCGGAGGACGCGAACCAGGAAGAAGGACTGCCAAAAATGTCTGCTGTGTTACGGTGAGCGGGCGGCACTGTGGGGGCTTCGTTCTAGGGTAAGTATTTCATAATGAACTAGTATAGGCCCGTACACACGTAGCGATTGTCGGCCGTAAATATTCGGCCAACGTCCGATCGGCCGATTGTCGGCTTGTTAGTATGATTCTTCCGACAACCGACTGCGACTTTTCGGCTGAACAGAATCTGGTGTGCAGGCTTTAAAATTTTTGTTGGCCAACACCAGAATGGCCGATTGTTCGCCAGTCAGTACAGAATTCGGCCGACAAACAGCAGATGAGCAAGACTGGGCATGCTCAGAGAAGAAAAAACACACGGAAAGTTAACCATCACATGACATCACTTCTGCAGTCGGCTGTTGTTGGCCGACAAAATTCGTGTGCAGTCTTTAGCACTTTTCAACCGACAGGACAGCACCGGACAAAAGACGGCCGATCGTTCGGCCGACAATCGCTACGTGTGTACAGGGCTTAAGCGATGCATACTAGCTCATTATGCCTTTGTCTTTCATGTTTTTCTTTTTTTACATTTTTTTTCTGAGGTTTACAACCTCTTTAAAAAAAAAAAAAAAAAAAGCACTTGTGGGTTTAACTAATAATTATTTTTGCATAATTCTCCTTGAATGGGGGGGGGGGGGGCAGCAGAGGCTGCGGCCTATGCCTACACACTTTTGCTATTAGGTGTTCCTCTTTCCCATCTCAGAAAGTTGGGAAGTATGTCGTATGTATTTCAAGTGTGTATTTAGCTTTGCCCTTTATTGTCCAATCAGCAGCACAAGTCAGCTCCTCATCATCAATAACTCAGGTTGTCAATATTTGAACTAATTCACTTACAAAATGTATCTGCAATTAATATTTCCTTCTCTTTCCAGGAAATGTAAACTCCCCTGCTGACTGCTAAAACTTTTCAATAGAAGAGGAGAATCCATGGAGTTTTGGTGGTAGACAATTCAAATCCATTAAAGCGGAGTTCCACCCTCAAAAGTCACTTTGCCCCGTCTGCTTGCTCTGTGTCACCTGAAAAATAAATGGATAATCACCATTTTTTCTTTACTTACTTTGTTTTAGAAGAAAATATACTCACCTTACTTCCTCTTCCTCCCTCTGCGGCCGTGGCCCATGCCGCCCGTCACTTCCTCCTTACATTGATTCCTGGGAGCTGAACGTCATCGCTCCCAGGAATCAATGCGCCTGCACCGGCCCCGCTCATCAGTTCTGGTGCAGGCGCGTCATTCCCTGTTAAAAAGCTTCTGGGCTGATGAACCTATCTGATTTTATGGTGGATACTTCGCACCTGACATTTCCCTCTACACCCCTCACCTCATAACCCACCTTAAATGTGACACTCCCACCTCATGTAACCACCCCCCCCCCTCCTCCCTTATAATTCCTTTCCTTGCTTATAATTACCATTCCTTGCTTATTTCTACTTGAAGCAAGATCAGCTTGCTAAGAGCAGTCCGCATGCTGTTTAAACTTCGGTTCCTATCTGTTGATGAATCATCCCCCCCGAGACACAGTTTGCTCCCATTTGGGTGTCTGGGGATGCCCACCAACTTACCAGGCATTGATGATATACCTATTAACTATAAGTGTTACGTTGGACTGTTATACATTGAACACCGCTTGTTACTTTATGACTACTTATCCATGTAGCATGTTACGACTATTCCCATGACAGAATTGTTTGATTGCTTTACTCTTTTTGTACCATTTAAAACTAATAAAAACTATTGAAACTAAAAAGCTTCTGGGCATGCCCAGAAGCTGTGCAGGAATGATGCGCCTGCACCGGACATGACGAGCGGGGCCGGTGCAGGCGCATTCTGGGACGTAGAGGACACAGAAGAGGACGCCGAAGAGGACGCGCTGGCTTCAGCTGCCCACACCTGAGATGGCAGCGCTGGAGAAGACATTTTCAAGGTAAGTATTTCTTCTAAAATGTAAGTGCAACCTGGGACAGATCAGAGGCTATCCATTGTGGAATGCAATAGCCCTGAATGTCCCGGGGGTATTTTTAGTGAACAAAAACTTTCGGAGGGTGGAACTTCACTTAATCTGAGCATCACAAACCAAAAACACTATTTAATTTATGTTTAATATTCAAAGCAAACTCACCCATCCATCTATGTCTCTCCATGCTTTACTATGGTGAGAAATCACTTTGAACCCCCCCCCCCCTAGAATTTCTGGCTGCGGCCATCTTTAGTAAGGGCAAATGATTAATGTAGCATTTACTTCTTGCCCTTAGCTCAAGTATGCATGCAGGAGAATCTGCTGAGCTGTGAAAACACCTCCTCCCCTTGGGAAGACTCACGGGATGTATGACATAATTTGCCTAGGCATGAAACCAGGAAGTAACTGAAGAAATGTAATAAAAAATTAAGTTTAAAACAAGTAAATATGATCTACTTTCCTATCTATTTACTAATGCTAGTAGCATGAGGATTAAAAATAATCAATGTTGATTGGGAGAGTGAAGTTCCACTTTAATATTTTTTTTTTCCCGTATAGCTGCTTTTCAACTAGCAAGAAATGTGACTTAGAGCGGCACATAAACTTATTCTAGAAAAAGTAATTAGTACATTTTCCCTTTATATAATGTATTTGATGTATGTGTATGCCAACTGATTCTTAACATGATTTTGCTCAGAAGACGTAGTTGCACTTTAAAAGTTGTGTGCCTTTTTCTAGTAAACCAGCCCAAACAAAAGCAATTTAAGAAGAGCTTAGTTCATCCGATTTTTTATAATTAAAAATATTTCTAAATATTAAGATAAGGAATATAATTGTATTACATAAATAGCACACACATTTATCCAGGCTGTGCTGCCGTATTAGCAGAAGCAATAATCCCTCTAGAAAATAGTTCATTTGCGAAGAATTATTAGAATATATTTGCAGAATCACACCTTTAATTAAAATGCTTGCAAAACCCTCTAAGCGGCGGCTCATACGCTCTATGTGTGATTTATGTGAAGACACCCCTGGCTGTCTAAGGAAATTAGCTGGGCACTGCAGACTTTTACAGCGTAATGTCAATTCTTACTGGTCCTGGAGGTGACCCAGAGCTTGGCGGCACTAAATTAACATAAAGCTCACACGTCTGGCCCTGTCACTTACAGTGTTTGCTAACAACTCCTGAGATGTGCTCATTGCGAAGGAGCTGATGCCAGCCCCTGGAGGCACTGGGTAGCGTGTGGGGAAATGCCATGTTCCACAAAGATTCTGCCTGGCATCTTGTCGGCTTGAAAATCACAGAGAACATATTGAGAATTTGCTGTGACAGTCTCTAATAAGAGTTAGTCCATTACTTCTCTACAAAGGGTGAAATGCACTCATGTTTAAAGGGACACCACCCCTTTTTTCTTTATCCTTTACTAAAATTTAAAGTGTATGTCCAGTCAAAAAAAAAAAAAAACTTAGTAAATCTTTGCATTACATATACATTTCTGTATGTTTTGTTTCTTTAAAAATGTTGCAAGTACAAAAAAATACCTGTTGATCCAGGTAGAAATCCTGTAAGCTCCTAACTTCCTGTAATGAACTGAAAATATCTGCTTCACCAAAATTCCCTTTGAATTACAGAAGTCTACCTACCATTTCCATGAAAGTGGTTCTAAAGGCTGATGGATTTTTACCTATGCATTAAGGTAAAAAAACATTCTGTGTGAAGTTCCCCCCCAGCCCCCCTAATACTTACCTGAGCCTGATTCAGTCTTGAGAGCAGCTTCTCTTCTGGCTCTCTTTCCCCTCATTGGCTCAGACAAAGCAGCCATTGGCTCCCACTGTGGTCGATCACAGCCAGTGAGGAGGGAGCGAGGGGCGTGGGCTGAGCCCTGTTCTATGTGTCAATAGACACACAGAGAGGGGCTCAGGAGCGAGCATGCATAAGAGCAAGCACTCAGCAGGGGGAGAAGCCCAGAGTACTGGCGGGGGACCTGAGAATAGGAGGATAAGGGCTGCTCTGTGCAAAACCATTGTAAAGAGCAGGTAAGTATATTATATTTGTTATATTAATTTTTAGATTCCTTTAGTATCACTTTAAATATAGGGGACATGTTTTGAGGTCTAGCAGGGTTTCACTGCAGGAGAAGCAGTGTTGTTAGATTACTACAGGGAGTTTGGAGCTCACTGGATTTCTGACAAGATCAACATTTTTTGTTTAAGCACTTCCAGCCCCCGCACTATAGCCGAAAGATGGCTACAGCGCATGCTTACAATTCTGGGAGGTAGTACATGGATGTCCTACCGGCATTGCTGGGCAGAGGTTGGCAGCACTCTGCCCTGATGCCAGTGCTTCTGTTAGGGACCCCACATCATCCAGTCCGGCTAACTGCTGGGGAGGGAGGCCTGCTTCCTCTACTCCCACACTGTAGGTCTGCCGCTAGTCCGCTCCATCTCCTGTACCCTCATTTGGCTGCTGGGACAACATTTCTCTGGTACTGTCACCCGGGTGCACGAATCCTTGCTGGGGAGAGAAGACAGTTTTCTTTGCCCTGGCTGACTGTTGGGGATGGAAGACAGCTTCCCAGATTGTGGATCTGCTGCTGGGGAGACGAGCCGGTTGTTCCATCTTATAGACTCCTGGACTCCTAACTGTGGAGCAAGGACGACTTCCTTCGCTCCTGAGTCACTACACTGCCATTGGCGAGGGAGAACAAACATCTCCTCTCCCTTCTCCCCCTGGATCCTGATCTGTTGCTGGGGAGTAACTGCCACCTTCCCACCCTAAGCTTCCGGAACTGCCACCAGTGTGGGGCAGAGGTCTTGGACCCTTTGTTCAGTTGCCAGCCCTTCAGCTGGTGAAGTTTGTCGTAACTCCACAGATGCTGCTGGCATGAAATCCAATGTCCCTGTCAGTGGTGTGGAAGAAAGGCCAGCTGCCTCGTCTCTCAGGAAGGCTGAAGTTGCTGTTGGTGCTGGACAGAGCTCAGTAATGTTCTGCCCTGATCCCTGCTCTGCCGCTGGGAAGTAAAATGAAAATTCAGTGGCCTCGCACGAATCCTTCTGGGCCATCGAGGTCAACAGCGCCATGCCTTGATGCCAGTTCTTCTGCTGGAGGCTCACCAGGTTGTTCTCCTCAGCAGAAAATTATATTTAATTCCAGTCTCTGGAACTGGTGTCTGGGGATAGAGGCTCACCATCTCCTGTCCCTGGAACCAGAGGATGTTACTGGTGCTCGGCAGAGGCTAGCAGAGCTCTGCTCTGTTTTCAGCACTTCAGTTGAAAGCTCAGTAAATGTTACATCCTCTGATGAAAAATCAATTAACTCTATGCTTTCTGTGATCTGTGGATGTGGGGAGGATGACCACCTCTTCTCCTGAGTCTTTGAACTGCTGCTGGGGAGATGAGCCGGCTGCTCCATCTCCCGTAACCTCATCCGGCTGGTGGACAGACGCATTCCTCCATCCAAGCTCGTCCTGTGCAGAAACCAGTTTGTCAAGGTATGTCAGCACTTGCTGCATCCACCATAAGAGCTCTGCTTCCATAGCTGCGGGTGATGGGCAAAGCGCACTGTTATTCTGCCCCATTGCTTAAAACTTAGCCGGGATTTCAGGACTGTTGGCTGGTACTTCTGGATAGTCCCAGGCAAAGGGGGCCCAGCCCTGATGCTGAGCAGAGTCTAGCAGCCATCTGTAGGCAATCTCCAGCTCCCATTCCTGAATGGCCAGAAACACCAACTTCCAGTGCCCAGTGCACTTCAAAGTTGTTCAGCATATGTTCTCCGTAATCCATGATTTCCTCCGGCTGCCATTTCAGATTGCTCCCAAAGTCAGGGTCCCCTGACAGCTTTCTGTACAATAGTACCAGGCCGCCACAGCCTTCCATTAGGCTGTCATCCGCTGTCCAAGGGCACGCTTGTGCTACATGCCACAAGGGGACTCTGTAGCTATCACCCAGCCGTATATATGCCCAGACCAGCCTGCTTAACTCTGCTGTCCACTCCTTGTGCAGTTTTTCTCCCAAAAGCAGCACCCACAATCCATACTGCGACCAGTACCTTTCTTGGTTGGAGAAGAGAATTTTTCCCTGACAGCAGTTCTCTCAGTCCAGCTCTTCCTGCCAGAATTGCCGGCGCACAGAATCATACCATCCCAGCAGGACCTGCATTGGCACTGTCCTTACGAATTCCTCTTCCATGGTGGCTAGTATCTGTACCTCTCCTATCAGCTAACCGGACCTCAGGTCCAGGTAGGGGGTTTTGGATGTCCCAGACTTCAGGAAGCATCCCACCGTTTGCCACCAATTGTGACGGAACCGTCCAGCAACCCGCTTAGGTACTTCCATCGAAATATAACTTCCTCCAGCCTGGAACCAGGAACCAGATATTATAGCAGCATTTTGCACTTAAGATACTATATGGGACTAGCTCAGATGCAAAACTGGTACTGTTTATTGAAAACTCACACAGAATTTATAGTACACCAGATCAGGTGAGCCTGATCACAATATTTTATGCAAAGGAAACTGTATACAGGAATATAATTAACATAGTAAACAACAACCAACATAAACTATGTTAATCTACTTCTAGCAACTAATAGCTGACAGTGAGCAAATTAACTAGTCCCTTAAAACCCCCTAGGTGGAGTGCAAACAATACTAGTAGACAGACAGAATCAATAGATGACCCAATTAACAATAGGAGAGACACAACCTTGTGTATTCTGTCCACTAGACACATCAGAAGACATACAATGTCCCAGGAGTCTGATAAAGTATGTATCTTCATAGATCTCCAGAGGAATGGATTATGGTTCATAATTATTTCTGTCCCAGGTGAAGAAGCCTCTCCAACCCAGTCTACAGGAGGGCCATCATATTTCCTCTAACCATTACCCTGTACAAGATTAATATTACACCTTTCCATCCACTCCAGAAGGGAAGCTTTATAGTCCTTATTCAGAGAAGTAATCCAAGCCTTGCTTTCAGTGTCCATTAAGTGATGGTCCATCATTAGAGAATGATCTGCTCTCCCAATGGGCCATAGTCAGTTGGTAGGAGGTTTGCCCCTAGTCCTCTCCAAAAGTTCCTGTCCTGGCTGGGTCTGTTACAAGTGCCATCTATCAGTGCCCATTAGTGCTGCCTATCAGTGCCACCTCTTAGTGCCCTTTAGTGCTCCCTTTTAGAGCCCATCAGTGCCACCTATCACTGCCAATCAGTGCCACCTATCAGTGCAGCCTCGTCAGTGCCTCATTAGTGTCACCTAACAGTGCCCATCTGTGCCACCTACCAGTGCAGCCCATCAGTGCCCATCAGTGCAGCCTCATCAGCACACATCAGTGAAGGAGAAAAATCACCTCTTTGCAAACTTTTATAACAAACTATGAAAAATGTTTTGGGTTTTTTTTACCAACTTTTTGGTCTGTTTCTGTTTGTTTAGATAAAAAAAAAAAAAAAAAAAACCCAGTGGTGAATAAATACCACCAAAAGAAAGCTCTGTTTGTATGAAAAGTATGATAAAATGTTGTTAGGGTACAGTGTTGCATGATCGCGCAATTGTCATTCAAAGTGTGACAGAGCGGAAAGACGAAAATTGCCCTGGGCAGGAAGGGGGTTAAAGTGCCCAGTAGGTAAGTGGGTAATGAACACCTGTGCCCAGATTATGGATATTAAAATATTTATATAAACTGTAAAAAGAACTTTAATACAAGCTATTTCCAACCTATCTAGTTGCATGTAATATGAAGTAATTAATTTGCAAAAAACCTCAAATATTACAACAAACATTCCAAGGCTGATGACACAAAGATTAATTGCTGCTACAAATTGCTAATGCCAGCAATTAACAGTGATTTGTAGCTAGCTATTTAATCACCAAATTCTCTGGCATTCTGACACGACATTAGATTGTGCTCTGTTACAAATCGCTCTCCTTCAGCAATTTGTAGATAAAGCACAGCAATTGCTGCAACATGTCACAGAAAAGCATTAGGCCCTGCTCACATGGACATGCTGCAGCATACACCTATGCGAGGGTCCTGTTTACCTGCACACCTGTGCATCCCCATACGGGCAGTCACACCCATGTCATTTGGGGAGCAGTGGCTGTTAGTTCCAATTTGACATCCATGTGGGTGAAGATACACGGCTCTAAATGGAGACAGTGTGTGTTCGGGGCCGTGCACTTGCACAAATGTCAGATTCGGAGCAGCGGCTGTGTCTGTACAGCAGTTGTGTCCCAATTGACAAGAATGAGACTGCCTGCACAGGGATGCATGGAACACCTGTGCATCCCAAAGCAGTTAAACATGGCCCTTGCATGGGTGTGCGCTGTAGTAAGTTTGTGTGAACGAAGCCTTAAGAGCGATTGTACTAGCAATTTTGCTGCCTAGGTGAAACACTGTTGAATCTTGTTAGCTGAGTGAAAAATTTCATATAAAATGTCACTTTTACGTTGATGACACATGGGCAGAGAATAATCGCTGCTGCAAATCACTAATGCCAGTTATAAAACAGCAGTTGTAGTTAGCAGCAGGGCTGCTGTTAGAAATCATGGGGCCCCATACAGCCTACCCCCCCCCCCCTCCCGGCTGGAAGTGACTAATGGCATAGATCAGTCCCTTTCTCTGCAGCCTAAGCTGCATAGATGAATGAATTGAAGGCTGCTTGCTCATTCACAAACTGAAGCAAAGTTTACTATGCTTCAGTGATGAATAGACACAGGAGTGATTGGTACCGATCACTCAATGTGTTCATTTAGGAAAGGAAGGGGCCAAAAAATTATATATTTACTCGCCCCTTCCCTCTGCTCTTTATCCTGAAACATCCCCTTGTGTGCCCGCAACAACTGTCATCAGGAGAGGAGAGAAGAGAAGTCGGCAGTGCTGCGGGGGAAAGGGACACACAGGGGGGCCCAGACAGCTGATGGAAGGGGTGCATATGCTAGAACCAATCCCCCTGCAGTGAAGTTGGAAGAAGAAGGAGGCGGAAAGTCCGGCAGCACTGCAGGGGGAGGCAGAAGAGGATTGGTGTCTGCAATAGACATGTAGCACTACTCCCTTGGGAGCTGCTGGTTACGGGTTCCCCTGGGTTACCATTAGCAACAGCATGACAGTTTAACATTTTCCAAGTGATTTTGGCTACGAGCTTTGGTTTTTGTGTTTTTATTGAGAACTTGGATGGGAGAAGGGAATGAGTGGGATACTCCAACTTATATAACTATGCACAATTAGCTGGAATGACTGAATATTGCTGAGTGCGGCAGGGCCGCTGCTTCACCTTGTCAGTAGCAGTGAAGTAATAAGAAATGAACGGTCTGAGGTAAACTGTACTGTACTGCAGAACAATCTTCAGGGCCCTTCCTGGCACCCCCTTTGTTCCTATTCTTCAGGGTCAACTGCATGGCACCCCCTTTACTGTTACACTTCCTGTGTGAGCTAGCTTCTTGATCCCCCTGACTTCTCTGGAGTGGTCCCCCTTCCTGGGAAGACCCTTAGGCAAACCTCCTGGTACTCACAGACACTGTTTTTCCCAAGAGACTCTGCCAGCAGCTCCACTGTCAGCACTCTGGATCCTCTGCAGCACAGCTCCACACTTGGTTTACTTGGCCGACCGCCTAAGACCACTTTCCTCACACACTGCAGGAGGAGAGACAGCCGTCCACCTCCACCTAGGACTCTGCTTCCCGCCAAAGATGGCCTTTCACATGTCCCCTCCGTATTTATGGTCAATCCCAGGATGCATTTCAGGATTGCCCTCCTACTGGGACTGCCATAAAACATGATGTGTCACTGGCTAGGTTTCCTCCACTGTCCAACAAGCTCCCTTATTGGATACAGTGGGGACACTCCCTCAGACCCAGTGAATCCCACCTGGACACATGTAACAGGCAAACTAACAGATCAGGCTCCCCTGATAAGCAGAAGGAGCAAATAGATGCTTTTTCCTAGCACCTACCTAGGAGGGTGCTACAGACAGTACAGCCGGCCCTCCTGCTCAGCAGGTGCCTGGGCATTATGAATTTCTTTGTGACAAATCACTGTAAAAAAACAAGGGGGCCAGAGAGTTATTGCAGCGAGAAAATGGTATGAGTGTCATCAGCCTTAGTGATCTCATATAAAATCTTTGTGATTTTCTTAGCGACCCCCCAAAAACGGGGAGTAATAGCTGTGATATAATCAGCCTACAGTAAGTGCCCCTTCACATCAGTGAGCTACAGACACATAGGTTTGACATGTATTACAGCACACTGTGTTAGGCAATCCATTTAAAATGAATGGACTGCAATGCACATTAATTAATTTAAACATTGGCCTGTTTACATTTCATCCCCACAACTCACTAGAACCATGCGTTGTGCTGTACTGCATTGCAGCACACATTCATTTTGGAGGTGCATTGGGGTGTCAATCACAATGATCATCCAAACCATATTTTTATACCATGCTTGGTCATCCCTATTAATTAATACCTGCAGGACCTCCCTTGTGCTACCTTGTGGCATCAGATATTCATCACAATATAGAACAAGGGTGCCCAAGGGTTTTAAGAGACACAAAAAGTTTATAAAAATAAGATTTTTATTCAAAAGCAATATCTTAAAAATGTACACATTATTTTTAAGATTTTAAATTATTATTTAAAATCTTAGGACGTTTTTTTCAGATAAATACACATAAGATAAAAATAGTTACATGAATTACAAAATGACTGGTAGTCAGTGGAAAATAGATGCTTGTGTATTGGATATAGACATGTTTCTCGAGACAGAACTCACTTCCTCAGGAGAAATTATACATTTAACCATCTGGAAGCAGAGACCAGGTTGTTAGAAGAAAAAAAAAAAAACCTGTTGAAACTAGGTATTTTTTTTTTTTTTTTTTTGCTCACCCAAACAAGTGTGTGTGTTTTTTTTTTCTTCTAACAACCTTGCCTCTGCTTTCAGATATTTAAGTGTATAACTTCTCCTGAGAAAGCAAGTGTTGTCTCGCGAAACACGTTGAGAGCCAATACAGAAGCATCTTTTCCATGGACTACCATGTCATCTTCTAATTCACATAACTATTTATATCTTTTGTGTATTTATCTGGAAAAACATCCTAAGATTTTAAATGTGTACATTTTTAAGATATTGCTTTTGAATAAAAATTGAATTTTTATAAACTTTTTATGTCTCTTAAAGTCCCTTGGGCACCCTTGTTCTGTATTCCAATATATTTATAGGGACTGAAACACATTCATGCCCTACACACATTAAGTATCATCAGTGTTGGGGTAGTTACTCAAAAAATATAACTAGTTACTAGTTACTTCTGTAAATTGTAATGAGATTACTGTACTAGTTACTGCATTTGAAAAGTAACTTCACTACTTATTACTTTACTTTCCTCTTTCTTAATTGACCGTGTAGAAGAAGATACATGACACTCTTTCTGCATAGAGTTTATTGTATAAACACAGGCTTTGGGAAACATGAGAACAAAACCTGAAAAAACTGAATAAAACATAAAGTGCAACAAAAAGTCATAAACTTCATCCCTTTCTATTCTTCGAAATAACGATTGTATCGCACGGCTTGGGTAACGCAGGAAAGCGCGTTCCTATAGCCTAGTAAAGTAGTGTAGTTACTTCCTATAGCCTAGTAAAGTAGTGTAGTTACCAATATTAGTATTGTAACTAGTTACTTTACTTAGTTACCAAAAAAAGTAATGTAGTTACTGTAATCAGTTACTTTGTAACTAGTTACTCCCAACACTGAGTATCATATATGATCAGACAGACATTCACCAGCTTTTCAATCTCTGCCCCTTTAGAATCCATTTTCTTTAGATAGCGAAAATATCTAGATTGATGAATTGATGAACTCAGTTGATGAACTGAAATTATATGGTTAAGTATTCATGTTCTCAAATTTGCCTGAGGTTTTATAAGTTCATTTTGATACTTTCTGTACTATTGGTTATTAGGGATGATCGAACTTTTGAAAAGTTTGGTTCGACCAGAACACCCGAACTTCCCGAAAGTTCGGGTCCGGATTTCAAAACCCCATTGAAATCAATGGGACCCGAACTTCGGTAATCAAAAAACATAATTTTGAAGCCCTAAAACCCAATAAATGCCCCTAAAAAGTGTCTAGGGTTCTGGGTCATGCCCCAGGGACTATTAATCACACAAAAAAAGTTCTTAAAAATTGTCATTTTTGATAGAGAGCCAATTATTAAAAACATTTTTGAAAAAAAAAATGAGATTTCTTTGGATTTAGTGTCTGGGGGGTCTAAAAAGTGTACCTGTGAAGTTTCAGCTCTGTAGCAAGTCCAGAACCAAAAAAAAAGATTGTTTGTCTTAGAATTTTTATTAGCGCAGGAATGGGGTTCCGCTACTTTCACACCTGGGCGTTTTTGTTTTAGGCGTTTATTGGGCATTTTTTGGGCTTCTTGACAACATGACAACAGGCATGACAACTGAACTTCTGTATAGGGGTATATATACACACACACATATATATATATATATATATATATACACATATATAGGTGTGAAAGTAGCGGAACCCCATTCCTGCGCTAATAAAATTATTTGCAGGGATGGGGTTCCGCTCCTATCACACCTATATGTGTGTATGTGTATATATACATATATGTGTATGTGTATATATACCCCTATACAGAAGTTCAGATGTTATGCCTGCCTCCAAAGATGCCCAAAAAATGCCCAATAAACGCCTGCAACAACACACCTGGGTTCCGCTCCTATCACACCTATATGTGTGTATGTGTATATATACATATATGTGTGTGTGTATATATACCCCTACACAGAAGTTCAGATGTCATGCCTGCCTCCAAAGACGTCCACAAAAAAGCCCAATAAACGCCTGAAACAAAAACGCCCAGGTGTGACAGGAGCGGAGCCCCATCCCTGCTCTACTAATAATTCTAAGAAAACTGATCTTTTTCTTATGGCGGTCACCCTGACATGGATGAATTTGGTCACCCTGGCATACAAGGAGCAGAGCTCCATCCCTGCTCTACTATTAATTCTAAGAAAAATTATCTTTTTCTTATGGCGGTCACCCTGACATGGATGAGTTCTGTCACCCTGGCATAGCAGTCAGAGTCAGTTTACCCTAAACTACACTACGGTCACCCTGACACTTAACACTTTCCCTACAGAAACTAGATTATTGAATCTAACTATAGTGGTATATAGTACCCTAACTACACTAGATATCCTTTTCCTCACACAAATAATTGCTAAATGACACTTTTGCAGCAGGAGTAACAGAACTGCTTTTACTCTCTTCCACAGCCTATTACAGTTACATTGCAGCCTATTTCTATTATAGTGCTAGCGATTTGGCGGGGCTATGTTATATACTGGGGGGCGTTTTCACTACTGATTGGCCTCTGGACCCCCTAGTCACTCCAATCACATTCCTAGCATCCACCTGCCCCCTCAATTGGCTTTTACTGATGTTTCTGGTCCAATCACGGGCTTTTAAAGCCCAGTTCCTGTCCCATTGCATTTTGGGCAGTTCTGGTTGCCGAATTCCGAACTTTTTACGAAAAAAGTTCGGAATTCGGCCAAATTTCGAACAGTCAATGTTCGGGTCGAACCGATGGTCAACCCGAACCGTTCGATCATCCCTATTGGTTATTAGTTTTACATATCACCCTGAGGAGGGCATATTCTATTATATTGATATTGGATTGATATAGAGCTGTCCTTATGTTCTTTCTAGCCCTGATAAAGGTGGTGTTCTTGGCCCCCTGAAAAGCGTTGGCTACTTTTTGGATTCTTCCCCTGCCGTTTATTGGAATAAAGTTGTATCTGGACCTCTTAGTGATGGTGTGGTGCTTCAGTTTTTGTTAAAACATCTGGATTAACACACACCACCCAGAATATTCCATCACTATACCATACTTACCAAAATATTTTCCAGGTCCCCAGGACACTGTCACCCCCCTCTCAGCCCACACTTGGCATGCCCACCTTCCAGATGATCATACCCAGATCAAGCCTACCTCTGGGAGGTCCTATCCAAATCACATCCCCTTTCTGGGTGTCTCCACCCATGGCCATGGTCCCCTCAGTTAATACACTTTTTTGGCTAACTATGTATGCTCAGTAACTTAATAAAGGGTGATGTTGTGATCCCAGAATAATGCCTGGGACACCACATACTAGGGACAGAGGGACTGTCCCAACAAATACAAGACAATTGGTATCAATGCTATACTGATATCTACTATACAGCTACTGCTGTCAAATCTCTCTTTTCTATTATATCTATCCATTTTACTTTTAGATTAGAAAGCTTATTTAATCAAAAATCTCATATTTATCTATAATTTATTTTATCATTATTATAATTTTTTTTAATAATAATAATAATAGTAATATTTATGATGATAATAATACTTGGAAATAATAACACTATAGTAGTAATAATAATGCTTTTGCTGTTCTCTTTTGTTACATCATGTCATATCAAATAATTTCCTATTTTATAAAATCTGGCAATCACAGCAGGGGGTTGACCAGATGCAGTGGGTCCTTCACACACAGCTGAAACTTTAGGCGAGGAAAACAGATGTAGCCTTATTGTGCATATTTAACAAGACTGTGAGGATAAACAATGCACTCGTGGGCACGAGCAGCTGCTTCTAGAGATGTATACAGTATGTGATATTCCGCGTTTCTTCCATCTCATTGCCCATTTTTACCCTAAGCCACATGAGGCTTTTGAGGAAGGCCATGGCAACAATTATTATTAACAATTAGAGGAGTATTTACCCAGGCACATATGAATTAATAATAGCAATGTGCGAATGGATCCATCTGAAATGCAGGGAATTTGCAACGTGCAGACATCTCCAGATCAATCACTGGGTCAAACTGGTGTATCTCCAGAGGCATACTTTCGCTTGGCTTGTCCGATCATCAATCTGCACCAGTGACACATCAACAATCATGCTTACTCAATGAAACAGAAGAAGGAGCAAAGTTCACTACCCGTCACAACCAGTCTGAAACCAACACATGTTTGTTTGGCTTCAATAAAGTAGTTTCTGATTGGTTGCAGTGCGTTTCTGCACTTTGCTCATTGAACTGTGTATTGAAAAGGACTGTAGGTCTGACCAGTAGGAGCCATGTCCTAATATCCTACTGCCATGGCCATGGGAAAGGTAAAGTTGGGATGCTAAACATCCCCTCAACTTTATTATGGTTGGAATGAGGTTGAAGGCCAAGAGTATTAACAGGAAGATATCACCTCTTTAACTCCCAAATATTTTAAGGCAAAAGGAGTTTCAACCCACTGAACCCGCTTCAATCCAAACTGAAATGTTGTTCAATGTAAAATATGGTGATCATTGTACAGAACAACTCCAGAATCCCAAAAAATCCAGTATTAAATGTAAGTGAATTCCTTAATAATGGTTAAAAAATAATGTTTCCTAAATATTTGTGTTTTTAGCATAAAATTTACAAAAGTTTCACCACCATTTTGCATTTCTTTCTCAGGGACAAAAAAAAAAAGATGCTATACATATGGTAGCAGATGACCCACGCATGACTCTTTAAATGTAAAGCAGTCAGACCAGTTCCAACACTGATGGGTATTCAAATAGGGGTTTACATTTATTCCCTCCAAAAAAGCATGCTTTTTTTTTCTTTTCTTTTTTTTATTTGCAAGCTACCACACAGGGGTCTCTCATGTCTACTAGACAAGGGTCTCTCATGTCTACCACGCAGGGGCCTCTCATGTCTACCACGCAGGGGCCTCTCATGTCTACCACGCAGGGGCCTCTCATGTCTACCACACAGGGGCCTCTCATGTCTAATACACAGGGGTCTCTCATGTCTACTAGACAAGGGCCTCTTATGTCTACCACACAGGGGCCTCTCATGTCTACCACACAGGGGCCTCTCATGTCTACCACGCAGGGGCCTCTCATGTCTACCACACAGGGGCCTCTCATGTCAACCACACAAGGGCCTCTCATGTCTACCACACAAGGACCTCTCATGTCTACCACGCAGGGGCCTCTCATGTCTACCACGCAGGGACCTCTCATGTCTACCACGCAGGGGCCTCTCATGTCTACCACGCAGGGGCCTCTCATGTCTACCACACAGGGGCCTCTCATGTCTACCACACAGGGGCCTCTCATGTCTAATACACAGGGGTCTCTCATGTCTACTAGACAAGGGCCTCTTATGTCTACCACGCAGGGGCCTCTCATGTCTACCACACAAGGGCCTCTCATGTCAACCACACAAGGGCCTCTCATGTCTACCACACAAGGACCTCTCATGTCTACCACGCAGGGGCCTCTCATGTCTACCACACAAGGGCCTCTCATGTCTACCACACAAGGGCCTCTCATGTCTACCACACAGGGGCCTCTTATGTCTACCACACAGGGGCCTCTCATGTCTAATACACAGGGGTCTCTCATGTCTAATACACAGGGGTCTCTCATGTCTAATACACAGGGGTCTCTCATGTCTACTAGACAAGGGCCTCTCATGTCTACCACGCAGGGGCCTCTCATGTCTGCCACGCAGGGGCCTCTCATGTCTGCCACGCAGGGGCCTCTCGTGTCTACCACACAGGGGCTTCTCATGTCTACCACACAGGGGCTTCTCATGTCTACCACACAAGGGCCTCTCATGTATACCACACAGGGGCTTCTCATGTCTACCACACAAGGGCCTCTCATGTATACACGCAGGGGCCTCTCATGTCTACCACGCAGGGACCTCTCATGTCTACCACACAGGGGCCTCTCATGTCCAAGAGTGCAGTTGACTCTCAAAGCCTCACCTATAAATGATGAGCATATTTCAACTATCTGACACTTTATAGTTCTTTCATTTGCACATTATTTTATTAGTATAGGTCGCTAATGGAGGTACTTAGTTTGTATAACATTAGCATTTGTATTATCATTTTTATAATTATAATTATATGCTAATAGGGATTTTTTTTGTTTGCTGTTTAATGTTAGCCAAATTTCCTATTTATTTATTTTTCCGTTAGTACTGTTGGTTTCTCCTAAAGCGACTCTGTTGCTTAAAAAAAAAAAAAATGTAACAATCTAAAATTGCTCCCTGCATTAAAGGAATATTTACCTTTCCAGTAGGAGGTGGGAAAGTAATTTGCATTCAATAATTCCAAGAAGGTTAAATGTCTTGAAACTTTTGCAAAGGAACCGGCAACTCTGGTATCCGTGTTATGATTTTTATCGCCTACATAGCAGTGACAATAAAAATAACACATTTCGTAACACAAATACCAGAGTTGCCAGTTCTTTTGCATCATTTCAAGTTATCTGAAGTGTGGAAGGACACTTTGATCCTGAGCAACTGTGTGTGGATTTCTTGTTTGGACATAGTAGTGAACGCTGCATCTACATTGCTTTTCTGGTGAATATTAAATGCCTGCTTCCCCTGCCACACTCTGTGGTTCCTCCCATCAGTCCCTGCATCAGTGAAGGCCACACTAGTGTAAGAGCCAGTGGGAAGAACCATTGAGCACAGCACAAGGCAATTGGCACTGTTAGAAATATCAAATACTGATAGGGTTGAGCGGACACCTAGATGTCCGTGTTCGATGGGTTCGGCCGAACTTTAAAAAAAAGTCCGGGTCCGTGTCCCGGACTTTTACCGAACTTTTCCCGGACACCGAACCCCATTGAAGTCAATGGGGACCCGAACTTTAAGGCACTAAAATGGCTCTAAAACACCAATGGAAAGGGCTAGAGTGCTGCAAATGGTAGCAAAACGTAGTTAAGAGCATGGCAAGTGCTCTGCAAACAAATGTAGATAGGGAAATAACTTAAAACAACAAAAAAAAAACAGAAAAATAAAACAATGTTCTTCATCTCTGAAGGACGAGGCCCATATGGAGTAGGAGGGAGGTTGAGGTGGTGGTGGATGTGGCGGTGTCATAGGCGTGCGCACAGGGTGTGCCTGGTGTACCTGGGCACACCCTAATCACCTAGGGCACATAGCATTATCGCTCTGTTTGCCAGTGAGGAGATGGGAAAGATCTCCCTCGCACCTGCTCTGCTCTATTTCTCTTTGCCAGCAGGGAGAGTAATGTATCGGGGCCATGTACATGTAGGCAAACACATGCATGTGTATTTCAACTTTGGGGTGCACACCCTAATGCAATAGGCTGCGCACACCTATGGGCGGTGTAGGTGGAAGCGGCGGTGGAGGAGGACCAGGGCCGGATTAAGAGCATCATGGTCTTGGTGCTGAGGATTTTGAAGGGCCTTAAGGGCCGTGCCTTGGCATGCACCCAGAGGAGGAAGGGTGCAGCCATGCATGCCTAATTCAACATGGGATGCTGTCTCTGAAGCCCATAAACACATCCATGCATCGGCAACTGTCCCTCCTTGTCCGGCCTTCGCGCTGTGTGGGGAGGTTCTGAGGGTGCTGCCTGGGGAAGCGAGCATAGAAGCCAGACTTCTGTGTTTACAAGTGACAGAAGAGCGGTCACAGTGAATATGGCCAACCCGGGGCCTATATAAAAGGTAGGGGCCTGCATGGAGCTGCAGCTCCAATAGCCCCTACGTTAATCTGGCCCTGAGGAGGAGGACGAGGTAGCCAACACTGCTTCTTTTCACAAATTTTAAATGAGGGTACACCCCAAAAGAGTGAGAAAGAGCAAAAATGGAACAATGGCTGGGTAAGGTCGGTATCCATTGCTATTCTGCACAAGGTACGGAAAAGTCCCGTGGGATCCATGCCTGGTTCATTTTAATGAACGTGAGCTTGTCCACATTGTCTCTGGACAGGCGGCTGCGCTTGTCTGTTATAACACCCCCAGCCGTGCTAAATACCCATTCAGATAATACACTGGCTGCAGGGCACGCCAGCACCTCCAAGGCGTAAAGGGCAAGCTCAGGCCATGTGCCCAATTTGAAAACCCAGAAGTTGAAGGGGGCAGACCCCTCATTCACTACATGTAGGCGTGTGCACACATACTGCTCCACCATGTTGGTAAAATGCTGCCTCCTGCTAAGACGTTCCATATGAGCTGCTGGTGCTGCTGTTTGTTGTGGCGTGCTGACAAAGCTTTTCCACATTTCGGCCATGCTAACCCTGCCTTCTGAGGTGCTGGCGGTGCCCTGGTTGAGTTGGCGACCTCCTCCTCCTCCTCCTCTGCCTTGTGCTTCCACTGTGGCCCCGCTGTCAGATGGGAATGCCAGCAGCATCGCGTCTACCAGCGTGCGCTTGTACTCGCGCATCTTGCGATCGCGCTCCAGTGAGTGAATTAAGGACGGTACGTTGTCCTTGTAACGGGGATCCAGCAGCGTGGCCACCCAGTAATCAGCACAAGTTAGAATGTGGGCAACTCGGCGGTCGTTGTGGAGACACTGCAGCATGTAATCGCTCATGTGTGCCAGGCTGCCCAGAGGCGACGAAAGGCTGTCCTCTGTGGGAGGTGTATCGTCCGTGTCCTCTGTATCCCCCCAGCCACGCACCAGTGATGGCCATGAGCAGGCCTGGGTGCTACCCTGCTGTGAACATGGTTCCATCTCCTCCTCCAGCTCCTCCTCCTCCTCCTCATCCTCCAGAACTGTGCCCCTGCTGGACAATTGTGTCCCTGGCGTTTGTGTGTGCAGGAACCCACCCTCGGAGCCCCTTGCGAATGACTGCCCTGAAAGCCTTTGAAATGTTACCTCTTCATCCTCCTCCTCCTCCTCCTCATCCTGTGCCACATCCTCTTCCATCATCGCCCGAATTGTTTTTTCAAGGAGGCATAGAAGTGGGATAGTTAAGCTGAGAACGGCGTCATTGCCACTGGCCATGTTGGTGGAGTACTCAAAACAGCGCAACAAGGCACAATATATGCAAATGTCAAATATGCAAACTATGCCGCAATTTAATGTTTTTTACACCAAAAGGGTGTGTATTGAATAGCGGAATAGGATAAAAAACTGTGTATCTCACACGTACAAACACAGACTAGGCCCGATTAAATTTTTTCCTACCCTAAAGGGAGGATGAGGAAGAGGAGTATGGAACAGGCAGCACCCTCAAATCTTCAGAAGTATGAGATGAACCCCAAAAACCTGGAAAGGTGGATCTCACACGTACCGACACAGACTATTCCGCAATTTAATTGAGCCCCAAAGGTTTTTATTGAATAGCGGAATAGGAAATATGATCAAAAAAAGTGTATGTTTTTCACACGTACAGAAGCACACTAGGCCCCAATTACTATTGTTTGTACACCTAAAAGGATGGATGAGGAAGAGGAGGAGGAGGAGTATAGAACAGGCAGCACCCTCAAAGCTTCAGAAGTATGAGATGAACCCCAAAAACTTGGAAAGGTGGATCTCACACGTACCGACACAGACTATTCCGCAATTTAATTGAGCCCCAAAGGTTTTTATTGAATAACGGAATAGGAAATATGATCAAAAAAAGTGTATGTTTTTCACACGTACAGAAGCACACTAGGCCCCAATTACTATTGTTTGTACACCTAAAAGGATGGATGAGGAGGAGGAGGAGGAGGAGGAGTATAGAACAGGCAGCACCCTCAAAGCTTCAGAAGTATGAGATTGTGTTCACTGTACCCCACAAAGATTGTGTTCACTGTACCCCACAAAGATTGTGTTCACTGTACCCCACAAAGGTTTTGTTCACTGCACCCCACAAAGATTGTGTTCACTGTACCCCACAAAGGTTTTGTTCACTGCACCCAACAAAGATTGTGTTCACTGTACCCCACAAAGATTGTGTTCACTGCACCCCAAAAGGATTGTCTTCTCTGCACCCCACAAAGATTGTGTTCACTGTACCCCACAAAGGTTTTGTTCACTGCACCCCACAAAGATTGTGTTCACTGCACCCCACAAAGATTGTGTTCACTGTACCCCACAAAGGTTTTGTTCACTGCACCCCACAAAGATTGTGTTCACTGTACCCCACAAAGATTGTGTTCACTGCACTCCAAAAGGATTGTCTTCACTGCACCCCACAAAGATTGTGTTCACTGTACCCCACAAAGGTTTTGTTCACTGCACTCCACAAAGATTGTGTTCACTGTACCCCACAAAGGTTTTGTTCACTGCACCCCACAAAGATTGTGTTCACTGTACCCCCCAAAGATTTTGTTCACTGCACCCCACAAGGATTGTCTTCACTGCACCCACAAGGATTGTCTTCACTGCACCCCACAAAGATTGTGTTCACTGTACCCCACAAAGATTTTGTTCACTGCACCCCACAAAGATTGTGTTCACTGTACCCCACAAAGATTTTGTTCACTGCACTCTAAAAGGATTGTCTTCTCTGCACCCGACAAAGATTGTGTTCACTGTACCCCCCAAAGATTTTGTTCACTGCACCCCACAAGGATTGTCTTCACTGCACCCCACAAGGATTGTCTTCACTGCACCCCACAAAGATTGTGTTCACTGTACCCCCACAAAGGTTTTGTTCACTGCACCCCACAAAGATTGTGTTCACTGTACCCCCCAAAGATTTTGTTCACTGCACTCCAAAAGGATTGTGTTCACTGCACCCCAAAAAGATTGTGTTCACTGCAGCCCACACACAGAAAAATGGATGTGGATCACTGACACCTGCCTATCTCCTATCCCACACCACACAGCAATATCGATTGTAGTTTGTAGAACACACTTTCCCTAAAATTCAGCAGACTCTGTCCCTAACAGGATTGAGAAGAGATCGTAGATCAGGAGAACTAAGTGCAGACCCCACCCCACACAGCAATATCGATTGTAGTTTGTAGAACACACTGACCCTATAATTCAGCAGACTCTATCCCTAAAATGCCTACAACTCGCCCTGCCTAAACACTCCGACCTGTCCCTCAATTCTATCCGGACACAAATGTTTTTTTCCTGCCTATCTTTCCCTAATCAGCAGCCAGCACGTTGACGTGTGCTCTGTCCCTGATCTAAGCAGCATAATGACGCCGCTGCGGCTGCCTCGAACTTATAAAGACTTGGTCACATGCTTCAGACGGCCAATCACAGCTACTGAGACATTTGCAGGCATGGCTGGGATGGCTTAAGGCACACCAGTTAAACGATTGTTGATTGGCTGTTGAAAGCCCGCCATGAAAAGAGCGCCAAAGCATGCAAAACCCGGAAATAAAACGACCGAACACGGATTTTTACCCGAATATACAGTAAAGTGTCCGTGTTCGTGTTCGGGTAACAAAAATCCAATTATTCGGTATGAACACGAATAATACAGTCCGTGTTCGCTCAACAATAAATACTGAGTTTAGGCTTATATTCCACCGGAAAGCTAAGGATTCTTCTATTGCAGGAATAATTGAGTACTGCTTGAACCTTTAAGAAGAGGACATATTGCTAAAGCTTGTCCTGAAAAATGGTGTGTTAGTGCAAATAATGGCACACATTATCATTAGTCATTTTGATTAGCTCAGCATGACAATAGCTTCCCTGGAGCATTTCAGTCCAAAATGGCTTCCCTTGAGCATTTCAGTCCCTGGTAGTACAACTGAAGCAAAGTTTGCTATAAGTTGCACGGAGTAAAAACATATGGATAAAACAAACTGTGTGTCTTCATTTCAGGCTGTAAAGTAACAAAATGTGATTTTTTTTAAAAGGGGGGGGGGGGGGGTGATCTTTTCTATACCTACTGCTCGTCAGTGCCAGGGTTAGTATCAAAGTAAGGGTCAAAGGTCAGGGTCAGTATATTTTGAGTAATATTTTTTTTTAAAAGGCATTTTTTTAAATTTGTGTCAGTTAGGGCCTGATTCATAGTACGGCGAATTGGCGTTTCGGCGTGATTTTGCGAAGCGGCGATTATTTAAGTCTGAAATTGGCATTCAAAGAACGGCGGGCGGAAA
Organism: Pelophylax lessonae; assembly: GCF_965119305.1. NCBI lineage: Eukaryota > Metazoa > Chordata > Amphibia > Anura > Ranidae > Pelophylax > Pelophylax lessonae. The sequence goes on along the minus strand of NC_138775.1, from coordinate 246,151,515 downwards.
ATAGCGCCTAGTGTGAGATTCATTAAGATGCAATATGGTCAGAGCGCGACTTAAAACCACGCCAGCTAAAAGCTCGACTAAAGTTTAGCCAAATTTTCCCCTGTACCCCCAAAAATCCCAAATCACTGTGGAAGGTGTGGAAGTCAATTTGGAGATGACTTGCGTTTAAAAAATCTCAAAAACTGACTTAGAAAGAGAGATATCTGCGAAAGTGTGGAAAGGTTAAACAGCTCCTCCAGCCGCGAGCTGCGAACTCGCGAATGTGCGCATGCGCAACGTCAAATTGGCTCAAAAAATTTCGCCAGCGCGATTTTGGGTCAATTATTTTTTGAATACCGCTTGCAAATCCGCTGTCTCGCCCATAGAAAATGGCAAAAACCGGCGGAATTGGAAAAACATGCACACTTCCAACAAGGGATCCTTTAGTAAACACCATCACATTCCATACACCTTTCCTGCTAACTCCGAAATCATAGCAGTCAAATCTACAGTGTTTATATAGAACCTCCACATTCTCTGAAAAAACCCACAAAATATTACATTGGGGAATTGGTCGTCAGATAGAAAAAAAATAGATGTAAAACATATTTCAAAGAAAGATTATTAGCATTTCACACATATCAAGGAAATGTCACAATTTTGACAATATTTTATGTGTTTCCAAAGAATGTTTTTAGAAATATATTGCAAATACTACCTTTTCTTCCATATGGGTATGGCCAAGTGTTACCATTTTACTACACATTTAACTGAAGGTATATATATATATATCCCTTATACTTGGCTAATTAGCAAAGTATGCCCAACAAACAAATAGAGCTTTAGCTCACAATATTGCTACATATTGACTTTATGGGGCATCTTTTGTATTTTGTTCATGTCTTTGGATTAAAAGTTTGCTGATACACATGCCTTTTTCAAACATGAACAAAATTAATGATGTCAACATTTGGAGGATTGGAGATATCCAAGTGTTGCCCATACAGAGGGCACCTTCCGGATTCGAACTTACAAACCTACAGCAGGAAGGCAGACTCCCTAATCATTGTGCTATTTCTCAGTGAGCGTTGGGTGTTTTCCTCATGCCGTCAAAATGCTCACATGGGAACAGGGGCCATTGAACTGAATAGGATTGGATTTTTTGCCTGTTTTGGGAGCTGATCCTTGAGCTGGACAAATCCCCCTCAAACGCCCCCAAACGGGCTACGTTCACATGTACGTGTTTGTGGTCTGTTTTTGGGGCTTTTGTAGGTGATTTCATATAACAATGCCTGCCCAAAAAATGCATGTCAAAACGCCTGGGAAAACGCCAGCCAAAATGCACATAAGAACGCCTGATATAATTGCCACGCCAAATTTAGGGATGTTCATGAGTGATGAGTCAGATTGTTGGCTTACATATCTGGTCAATCGTCACAATCTCACTTCTCAAATCCCAAAAGGTGTGTTTCAATTGTTTCCCTAAATATATATTTCTCTCTCTCTCACGTAATTGTATATATATGTATGTATTCCTGTATCTAAACATTCTAAATAATGACTAGCAAACTTCAAGAGAGAATTTTTTCAATTCACATATACTATACACACCTACATACATTTCTATTCCTCATTTCTATTTCCCTTGTTTTGGCAACTGAGCATGCTCCAAAACACACAGGATACACACAGTTAATTTTTGGACTGGGCGTTACCATTCTGGGTGTGTTTGCTTGGATTATATATAGCTCACTCAGACATCAGGAAAGATTTGACCTACGAAGAGGTCCAATATATTTGTGTGTCACATGTTTTATGGGTAACATTTTTGGCCCTTTGTTATTTATGGAGGTGAGATTTGGCTGTGTTGTGTGTTGACTCTCTGTAAGTATTTATTGCTGTTAACATAATTCTGTCAATCTGCACATGCATCTGTTGATTATGGGCTCTTTGTCGATGTATATGGTCTAAATGTTGTACAAAGGTTGTTTTGGTTTGAAAAATACAAATGTAATAAACAGCATGTTTCCAATTTTTTTTTTAAAATGTCTTCATGTGTCTAAATAAAGTTTTCTGGTGTCCACAAATGTATGTATTTGTATTTCTTTTTCTAAGTTAAATCTGCTTAATGGTTGTGTATGTTCACTATTCGCGAATTCGCGAATATACAAAACCGCGTTCTCACATTTATACATGAAACCGGAAACGAAACTTTTGCTGCGTGCACACGTTTCCGGAAATTGTCCAGGCCCTGTCGTAAGTGTGCATCATGGCTCCTGCACTGTTTACAGACGAAATCGTGGCATTTGTGTGTAAGGTAAGGAGGGGGTGTGAGTGTGCAGGGTGCGGGATGGGGGATGGGGGATGGTGGCAGGGTGGGTCGCTTATCTAGCGGGTGTGCAAGAAACTTTTGGTCTGCTGATCTGCGCATGCACTTTCTGCCTATTAGACGTGATCTAGAAGCTTCCTGTTATAGAAACTTCCTAGATGTGAACCTGTTCCCTATATATATATATATATATATATATATATATATGTATGTGTGTATATATATATATGTGTGTATATATATA